>NC_087252.1:26139493-26439493 GCF_037042905.1 Lytechinus pictus | reverse complement strand
TCGTATTTGGTCAAAATATTTTTGCAGCATTGACCCAAAGATATCAATTTCACTTTTAATCATTGGAACAAACAGAAAATATTTTCAGGTTTTTAGAGCAAATATATTTCAAGCATAATGGGACAGAATATTGTAACATTGATAAGAGATTATATGAGCATTTTTTTCAATTTTTGCAAATATTTAGTAACAATATATGATATTGAATATATTTTGACCATATTTTCTTATTTTTGAATTATTTCAGAGGACCTCACGTTTGTAGATCGGCAACGACGGGTCAGAATACGTGTTGTCCAGGCTGGACAGTCAACAGAGGGAGCAGACAATGTATACAACGTAAGTGATATCACCATGCTCTTGTCATACCAGTCAAAACCTACTCCAGCCTTATCAAACAGTTATGTTATTTCCAATGGCATATCATTAGGCGGGTTCAAACCGCCTCGATCACAAGAATCCCCGTTAAATTACGAGAACATTTTTAGGTTAAAAAAATACCCATTAATTATTCCTGCATTCACACCGCCCCGAAACATACCCTTCGGGATAAGTTCCTGAAGTTACGAGCATGCGCAGTATGGTCTGTATATTAAGAAGGCAAGGCGCTAGATTCAATCACTAGCCCAGCAGCCACCCACGGCGCCCGCGCCCAACGACACGCTGGGCTAAAAGTTCCCGTAAATTGCTTTCACATTGCCAAAATACCTGCGACCTTGGAAAAATCCCCGCGAAAGTTCTCGTAATTTCGCCAAGTACCTACTATTAAGCGGGTATTTTCTTTCGGGGCAATTACGCGTAGTTTGCTTTCACATTACCAAAATACCTGGTATTTTCTGATCGGGGTAATACCTGGAACTGACGAACTTCGAGGCGGTCTGAAACCACCTATTGGTGGGTTTGGATTTGGGTTCGTTGGTATGACTGAGCATTGGTTTGCACAGGGAGATCCTTGTTTGATTGGGAGCAGGATGTTGGGGAGGCTGGAGGAGGCTGGATAGCGAGAGTAGAAGGAGGGGGTGGGAGGGGAAATTTAGTGAGAGAGGAATTTAAGGAGAGGGGAGGGGGTGGAGGGGAGAGAGGGAAGGAGGGGAGGCTGAACAGAGGGAAGGAGTAGAGAAGGTGGAGGAGGAGATGGAAAGGAGGAAGGGGGTACGGAGGAGAAAGAGAGGGGAAAGGTCAAGCTGAGGGAGGAAGGGAGTGAAGAAGGAAAAGTTGAGGGAGGAGAGGGGAGGAGGAGAAGGAGGGGAGAGAGGGGAGGAGGGGGAGGCTGAACAGAGGGAAGGAGTAGAGAAGATGGAGGAGGTGATGGAAGCGAGGAAGGGGGTACGTACGGAGGAGAGAGAGAGAGGGGAAAGGTCAAGCTGAGGGAGGGAGGGAGTGAAAAAGGGAAAGTTGAGGGAGGAGAGGGGAGGAGGAGAAGGAGGGGAGAGAGGGAGAGGCTGAACAGAGGGAAGGAGTAGAGAAGGTGGAGAAGGAGATGGAAGGGAGGAAGGGGGTACGGAGGAGAGAGAGGGGAAAGGTCAAGCTGAGGGAGGGATGGAGTGAAGGAGGGAAAGTTGAGGGAGGAGAGGGGAGGAGGAGAAGGAGGAGATTGAGGGGGGAGGGAGGGGGAGAGTGAGCTGAGGGAAGGGGTAGAAAGAGGGGAGTGAGAGAAGAGAAAGAGGGAGAGAGGGGGAGCTTGAGCTAGAGTAGATAGAGGAGAGGAAGGGAAGAGAAAGAAGGAGGGGAGAGTAAGCTGAGAGAAGGGGTAGAAAGAGAGAAGGGGTAGAAAGAGGGAAGAGGAACAGAAGAGAAAGAGGGAGGAGACATTTGGAGGAAACAAACAGGGAGAGGTAGGATAAATATGGAAGAAAAAGATGAAGGAGTGGGAAAAAGGGGAGGATGAGAATGAAAAGGGAAGGAAAATAGGAAAGAGAGCATCATGTAAAACAATGCTGCAAATGACAGCTATCTCTTTATAAAAGAAAAAAAATATTTTCTAAAATCCAGGTGATATACATCATACTTGCTCTGTAGTCAGGATGTTCCCCATATGGGAAGACTATTGTCTACACCCGAATCCTAGGGCATGCAACTCGTCACATTATCACAATGTTCTTCATCACCATACAGCAAATGGTTTGCTTTAAACAAAAAGTCCCAGATGTTTCTTTTCGCCTTACAAAGTGCAATTTAGGAAAAAAAGCATGAAAGCCATGCTTGACTCATTCTTCGTTCATTTTTTACGAGTGAAGAGTTGGAAATAGTGTAGCCAGGGATGCCAGTTTTCAGGCAAAAGCCTGAATTCAGGCTCTGGCAATTTATTTTCAGGCCATAGTTTTAGCATTTTTGTGTACAAAATATTATATTCTAGGTGATTTCAGGCCCTCTGATCAATTCCAACTGGCATCCCTATGTAGCTTATATGAAGGAAACTCAGAGCAGTGCCTAGGCTTGGAAAAGTATACCTTCGACAACTGATTAAACCCACTATTTGAGAATCACTTTATATCAATTCAAAGATGGGAATGGATGGCCGATTAGGTCTTCCTGAAGCTGCATACAAAATTCAGATTATTTTGGTTCTTGGTCTGTCATGGACTGATATAAGCTGCATCCGAGCCGTATCTGATCCGCATCCACAAATTTATGAAAGGGGTATAGCTCCCAAAAGTTTTTTTCTGCCCTGTGGATGTGTCTCCGATACCTTTCCCTGATGAGGCCGCTTGAGCATAAATGTCAAGAGGCGATGAAATTAGGATCCGGAAATTTCATCGTCATTTTCACAAAACTTTTTTAATACTGACTTGGAACGCAATTATGTCTTAAAGGCTATAGACCGTGCAATGTGTACGTCTGACTTTTAAAAGATTTCCTGAAAGTTTTAATTTTCATGGGGTAAAAATTTGGTGTGTTTTAAAGAAATTGCTCCACATTGTTTTGCACTTAATCTACATATAAGTCAGGTGAATGGGTACCTGGCAGGATCAATTCCTTGAATGCATTAAGCTCTGGAAGCGACAGATTGGGCTAATGTTAGGTAAGTATTTAGCACATCTTTGGATAATAATAATACTCGGTTCTTGCATAGCACGTATATCATTATGATGATATAACGTCCATATGAGCTCTATTAACCCGGTTTTAGTCCCGCAACCTTTACTGTGTGCCAGCAATTTGAGGAATTTATCCTGCTAGCTCCCCATTTACCTCACCTGGGTGGAGTGCAGCACAGTAAGGATAAATCCCTTGCTCAAGGAAATGAACACTATGGCCCATATTCTGAAGTCGGGTTTAACTTAGACCACGGTCTAACTCTGTGCTAAAATTATGGAGATCCAAAAATTCAAAAATTCTGTTTATATTGTATATTTCTTATGTTTACTATTTTGTTTCATTTTGTTTTCATGATCAAGAAAAATACTTCAGTTATCATTTCCAGACAATTACGAACAATATGGGTGCAATATGAGTTAATGAATTGAATGTGTACTGTAAGAGAATTGTACTCCCATTGAATCTCCATAGTTAAACCACAACTTTAAACCAGGGTTTAATTTAAACCAGAGTTCAGAATACGGGCCTACAGTTTGTCTGGGATTTGAACCCTTATCCCTGTAATGAAAAGACTAGAGTTAGAACCACTAGAAGAGCGAACAGAACTTTACAAATGCTTTCTATCCTTGTTTTTTATACTAAATTCTAAGAATGAATCATTCAAGCTGTTTAAGTCAACCTTGTTCTAGCCCCTGAATGTGATTCATGTGTCAGCGAGCCTTCTTAGGTTTAGGGAGAATTTTACGAGTCAATCATCTTCCAAAAGTGCAAGTTTTTGGCACAGGATACCCTCTTGTATTTTAGTGAAGGGTTTCATATGTTACTGTGTTCTTTTATTTTTTATGCCCCTGCAGACGAAGTCCGGAGGGGGCATTAAGCGTTGCCCCTGTCCGTCGGTCCGTCCCCCCTCTTGGTTTCCGCGCAATAACTCAACAAATGTTTAATTGATTTAAAAAAATGTTGGTGTGTAGGTAGATGACACCCAACTACTGGCTAAGTTTGAATTTGGAGTCCGCAGGTCAAAGGTCACAGCTCATTAAATATGTGAGTTGGTTTTTGCGTGATAACTTATGAATTGTTCAACAGATTAAAAAAAAATTAGTTGTGTAGGTAGATGTCACCAAAATACAGGGTAATTTCGAATTCAGAGTCCGCAGGTCAAAGGTCACAGCTCATTATATATGCGAGTTGGTTCAATCATATTGAATGAATTTCTGATCCCATTAAGCGGGGGCGTCCGTGTCCTTTGGACACATCAAATTTCTAGTTGATAAACCTAATTTCCCACTTTGGTAGCAATCTTAACATGAGTTCGAACAGAATCCAATGATCACCCAATGATTTCTTATGTATAAATTGAAAGTATGTATTGAAAATAATTCAGGAGAAAATGCTATTGTAGAAAAAAGAGCAAAATAGACATGGCATTCCAGTCAGGTGTAGGGTCTTTTGGGGTGTAATCTTGCACCCCAATTTGGAAAAAGGTGGAAAAATGTACCCTTTTTATTATCATTTGCACCCAGTAATGCTAATTTGCACCTTAAATGGTGCAATTTTCACCTTTAAGGTGCATAATACTGCACATTAAAAAAAATTCAAATTTGAACCTTTATTGCATGGTTCAACTCACCCTTAAAGAGAAATTCCAGTAGTTGCAGTAAACACTGATTTCATGAGAAAGTCTGTAAAACCAGGCTTAATTGTCAGTATATCATCGAGGATCTAGATCTGGTACAGTTACATAAACTGAACTTTGTGAAATCTTGAAATCTACGCTGAAAAATGTTCAGACTGAACTTCCCCAACACAGATAAGCGCACGTGGGACAGTGTATAATTATTGCTTTGAGCGTCGGGCCCGACGCTCTACCCGAATCCTGTGCTTATTTGCTGATTTCTCAGCAATTACACAATTTCTTCCAGAATCCTTTGGCACATTTATTTTATTTATACAAACAGACACTTTGTTGGTCATTTCATTGGATTCTGTACAAACTCATTTTGATATCGTTACCAAAACTAGCATTTACCTTTAAAGGTGCAAAGAATAGAGTATAATTACTCTCATTAGCACCCCCTGGGGTGCTGTTATTGTACCAACCCCTAGATTTCTAATTTGAACCCCTATTTCTTAGTATGAATGAAATAAGGTTTTTCATATATCATATTACAAGAAAACAAGAAATATCTTAAACAATTGCTTGAAATAGACAGAGATGCATTTAGTTTGTATAGTAAGAATTCTGACTGCAATTGCCATTAACAATTAAAAGTAATCACTGTGCTTAAGAAATATTGTCATACATGTTTAGGATGGGAACTATCATCATTTGAGACATACAGTAGGTGTAAACATGTGGAGCGTTGTGGCCCAGTGGATTAGTCTTCTGACTTTGAAACAGAGCGTCGTGGGTTTGAATCCCAGCCATGGCGTAATTTCCTTCAGCAAGAAATTCATCCACGTTGTGCTGCACTCAACCCAAGTGAGGTGAATGGGTACTCGGCAGGATTAATTCCTTGAATGCATGAGCGTTTAAAGGCAGCTCGAGCTAAAGCCGGGGTAATGATAATAATAACGCGCCTCGGAATAGAATATTTCTAGATAGATAGCGCTATATAAATGCCTGTTGTTAAACATGGACTTACTACTCAGAGTGGTAGGTCCATGGTGTAAATAAGTTTGGCACACATGTCATGTCTTTCCCAGCGAAACCATGAATGACTCGCAAGAGAGGAAGAAGGTGATTTATACTTCGCAATATGGAAACAGTCCGTTCCCCTTGTACAGGTGTAAAACATGACATTGTTCCACCTTGGTCTAGCTGTCACACAAAACTAGGTGATCAATCATCAGAGGCCTTGTTTCTTAAAACTTGTTATAATAAGAAATGTGCGATTACAGTTTAAAGCTACTGAAATGCTTTAATTTGATTGGCTGATAGTGAATTTGTTATTATAACAAGTCTGTATGAAACAGGACCTTATTTCAATGGCTTGAATCCCCTTGGTCTACCATCATTTTGGTCCCATTACTGTTTGGTCCAATGATCACTGGGTCTCATACCCACTTGGTCTATCATTGATTTTGTCTTATCATAGATAGCCTAATTTCCGCTGTCTATTTGGTCTATAACCAGTTTATTTGATAGAATTGGCAGAAAATTTCAACATATTATCTTTGTTTGTAGCTTCCTTCATGTAATATCCAATTCCTGTAAAAGTAGATGCTCATAATATGGCTATTTGAAGTAAAAATATAACTAATACTGAGAGATAGCACTAGATTTAAATTTGAATCCTAACAGCTAGAAAGTGCCATAAATTCTAATAGGTAAAAATTGCATTTAATGACTCTCTGTTAGACTGAGTGGATATTAGACAAAATGAGTAAAGCCTTAGCTGAAATTAGACAAAATGGTAATTGTTGAAATTGAATTGCAAAACGATCCAATGGTTAGGTGGACTGGGATTAGACCATATGGGATAAGACCAAACTGAATGTGTGGAGAATTTGGGTGTATATGAAGCGGCGATTGCCATTTTTTACAATCGATTGCAAATATCATATGATGGATTCAATAATACCACTCAACTTATTATCAATGGTTAAGATTCGTGGTACAGGCCCCATATTGCCTCTTGTTAATCATCTTTATGATAAAAACTCAGTTATCTTAGCTTTTCCACTGCAGATCGTAAATGCTGTGAGTTTACAATGATAGTAACTTCACGATTTGCACGATGATGTGCCTTACTACGACTTTCATTCTTTCAAGGCGGAAAGCTGACTCAGTTTGGCATTCCCTAGCGAGTCTTCTGTCCAATTCCCCTCGTTAACCTGTGTGCTTGTCATATGACCTACACCACTCAGGGTCAAGCGCTGGTGATAAATTTGTCATCCAAAACAGAGGATTTGCAGTTCACTGTTTCTTTTGCTACCTGACCTGGTGAATACACTTGGATTAATAATGCAGATGACATATTGTTTCTTTGGGAGGCAGAATCAGGGATTAAAGGACAAGTCCACCCCAACAAAAAGTTGATTTGAATAAAAAGAGAAAAATCCAACAAGCATAACACTGAAAGTTTCATCAAAATTGGGTGTAAAATAAGAAAGTTATGACATTTTAAAGTTTCGCTTAATTTCACAAAACAGTTTTATGCACATCCTGGTCAATATGCAAATGAGGAGACTATGATGTCACCCACTCACTATTTCTTTTGTATTTTATTACATGAAATATGAAATATTCAAATTTTCTCCTCATTGTCTCAAGTGAAACAACGACTGATTCCTCCCTGAACATGTGGAATTAGCATTGTTTAATGATATATGGTTCAGTCAAGTTGGTCCTAATTGTCAAATCTATAAAAAATGAAATATTGTATAATTCAAACAATAAAATCAAAAGAAATAGTGAGTGATGGACATCATCGACTCACTCACCTAGTTGTGCATATCACTGTTTTGTGAAAAAGAAGCGAAACTTTAAAATGTCATAACTTATTTTACATCCGATTTTGATGAAATTTTCAGCACTATGCTAGTTTAATTTTTCTCTATTTATTCAAGTCAGCATTTTCCTGGGGTGGACTTGACCTTGAAAAAAAAAAATGGTGGTTGATGATTCCCCTGCTCAAAATTTTAAGGATGCAGTTTCCCACCTTAAAAAAATCTTTAAAAAAGGGGAAAAAACAATGTTTAGCTGAAGGGGAGGCTGGATATTGAAAAATGGGAGGCACGGAGTAATATCAAAATAACTAAAAACAAAATGGTTTACAAATCTGGATTTGGTCAACGTTCAACCTTGCAGCTGAAAACGAAACCACACCATGATGAAGCAGAACACATGGACGTTATTAGGACGTGAAAATGGGCCAGTGGGAATAGAGGATCAGTCATGGTCATTAGATCCAGTTTTGATTAGCCTTTTCGTTTGAATAGTGATAAAAAATGATATTCACTGCAATACTTTTGTAATCTCAAGCTGTAAATTCTCCCCAGAATCAGAAACAATTTTGAAAATTTATGTTTAAAAAAAAAAAGCCTAACAACAATTTTTATATTGATGTATCATTTTGAACCGAATTGGTTAGTAACCACCAAGAGGTTTCAAATATGCTTTTCACACTGCACTTTTTCCCCTTAACCCCAGGAAATTGGTGGGGCTAAGGGGGGGTCTTAGCCCCACCAATTTCCCCGGGGTTAAGCTTAGCCCACTTCGTTTTCACACTACGTTTTAGCTAAGTGGGCTAGCACGGTAAATAGTACGGTAATATCTGGCCCTGCAAAAAAGCAGGGTTAGCCGGCTTATTGTGGTGCTAATTGCGGTGCTAAGAGATGCAGTGTGAAACGAAACAGGGCTAAGGAAAAGTGGGGCTAAGCATTAGCCAATCACAGAAGTCAAAATTGCACGTTAATCGTGCTCTGTATGGTAAAATCATCAATATTAATGAGCTGTGTGATTGCCCGGGGTTAAGGCGTTAACCCCGGCTAAGCTAATAGTATGGGGTTAAGAAAGACAGTGTGAATCGAAAAAAAGATAGTATGGGGTTAAGGATAGTATGGGGTTAAGGAAATGCAGTGTGAAAAGCATTATAGATGCACTCCTGGGGATAGAGAGTGGCATGTGTTGCTGCTGCAGTGAAATTTGAACCCCAGACCTAAGGTTTGAAGTTCAGAGACCTCTTAACCGAGCCACAACACTGTTTTGGTGTGCAATTAGCTTTGTAGTGATGAGTTATGGGTTTGAATTATTACTAAATTTCATACTAGTTACTACTCACAAGATTTTTTAAACAAACTTTTTTTTCCAGCTTCTGTTTTTTTTCTAATACAAGTTATTTATCATTCTAGTACATATTGCATATAATTTTTATGCTGAGAAAATACAGAAATTGAAATGAACTGAACAATATTCATTAACAAATCTTTTCAGTGAAAAATAAACTAAAAAGATTAATTGTCCTATTTTGTACTTTTCAGCTACGTGCAGAGGAACTTGCGAAGGAGGGGGTACATGTACCGCCCCCAACAGGTGCACAAGATGTCAAAGTTCACCCATGGGCTACCAGTGTCAAAGTGGACATCCTATGGTTGCAGGGGTCAACTACAGAGGTGAGAGGTCAATTCAAAATGAAAACATTAATTTGAAATAATTGATTGAATCAGTATGTTGAAGTTTACCCATGGGATACTGGTGTCAAAATGAATAGCATAGAGTTACTATGGACAGTATAGTAAGTAAGTGGTCAAATCAAACTTGATTTTTTTTTATATTGAGCCTAATAGAAATACAAATAATATGACAATATTTTGTTTTTATTTAGTGTTTTTCTTACTCCAGAACAGCATCTAGAAATCCTCGGCAGATGTATTATTTGGGCGTAAATATTACATAATGTATGAGAAATTTGTCAAGAATATACATGCACTGCGTATACTGAAGCAGCATCCATTGTAAATAGATATATTTGACTCTATCGACACCTCAATGGTTATAGGTGTACAACATAATGTACAACACGAAAAGATATGCATGTCTATAAATTTATGTATTAAGTTAAAAATGAAATATATAGATTTAAAGACCTTGTATATACATACATATATTTACAAACTATTGAAAAAACAAATTGAGCATTCTTTGTACTTCAAAAAAACTTATTGATGCAGCTGCTTTCTTAATTTTTCTTGGTAAATTAACTCTTTGTGCGCTGGACCATGAACCCATCTGTGCTGAATTATTTTCAGGGAGGGAAACAATGCATTGTTTGTTGAGTGTGAAATGCGAAGTTCGCACGGCACCGAGTGTGCATTGGTGCGAAGTACGCGTGGAAAGGGTTAAACAAGAATGAAGTACATGAGAACGAAAAAAATTATGGTTAGAAATACAAAGAATAGTTGTATGTGAAATGATTTGGTTCTGAATGAAACTAGGGACCATTGATAGAGGAATCTGTCTTCGGAGATTTTAAATTATTGACCTAGGCTCTGAGTCATATTTTTCCAGATTACGAAGCAATGCTCCACTCTAACCCCTGGTGGACTGGTTCAAATACCGATCTAGACCTAGACCTATCCAAATAAAAATCGAGACCCAGAAACAGCTAACAAGTGGTATTGTTGAAGAAGTAAATGCTAATAATAGTGCATTCAATCATGGATCATTTGATACACTCTAAAAAAAGTTTACCCAATATTGGGTAAAAATGGGAACATGCATGTTTGTTGGATAAAAAGATCCCAAATATTTTGTAAATTATGAAATTTCCCCTTCAAACACTCATTTTGTCCAATATTGGGGGAAAAATTAAATTACCCAGTAGGCCTAAACATGCACGTTCCCTTTCTACCCAATATTGGGTATATTTTTACTCTCTGTTTTTAAAGTTTAGGTTTTTATTCTCATCATGAAAAAACATGTAGCTAAAAAGTCGATACGTCAGACAATTTGTCAGGCATGACAATTCTCCGCGTTTCCGCGGATTTCCGCGTTTTTCAGACCTTCATTTTTTAGGAGCGCGATCGCGCCGGCGCTCCTACCGCGCTCCTTAAAAAAAAATAAAAAAATAAAAAAATAAAAAAATAAAAAATAAAAAAAAAATTGCTAAAATTTCACATTTCACATCTTTAAATCCATGAAATGGTCTTCTTTTTTCCATAATTTCTTGAAATTACTTTGATTTAGTTGAAAACTATCAGAAAAATTAAGAATATTCATCTCTTTCCCGACTCTGATTTTAATTTAAACTCGGTAAATATTTGCAGTCCCATGTAGTCCCATATGTAGATTTTCATGGCAGCACCATGAAAGTCTACATGTGGGACTACAATATTTACCGAGGTAAGTTCAAATCAGAGTCGGGAAAGAGGTGAATATTCTTCATTTTTCTGATAGTTTTCAACTAAATCAAAGTAATTTCAAGGTATTATGGAAAAAAGAAGGCCATTTCATGGATTTAAAGATGTAAAATGTAAAATTTTTTCAATTTTTTTTTTTTTTTTTTTTTCAATTTTTTTTTTTTTTTTTTTTTTTTAGCAGTTGCGCATACGACATCTTGCCCCCTGGACCCCCACCGGGGCGTTGCCCCTGGACCCCACCCGTTAGCAGCGAGCGGCAAGCCGCTCGCCCGGTGGGCTTCGCCCACCGTCTTGTCAACGACATTTCCAAAACCCTTTCAGCTTTTTTTTTCATACCCAATTTTCATGTCTGATTTGTAGATTATCAATTTCTATTAACCTTAAAAATATTAAAACATATAATAAAATAAATGGATAAATCATAACTTGTTCATGAAAGGCATCGTGTCCAGACGTTAACTTGAACCACAGTGTCTGGGTTCAAATTCCTGACAAAACTTGCGTCATCCTCTACTTAAAGCTTTAACTATTTCTAAATAATTGTATTTACGTTAAAGTCAGCAAAATGTTTACAGCAGTTACTGGAACCGTGATGATTATTGAAATTTGGATAAACTTGCCAAGTAAAAAAAACATGTATCTAAAAAGTTGATATGTCAGACAATTTGTAAATTATCAGTGTTTATTAACCATAACAAATTGTAAGCTATTATATGAAGAGGTGTTGGGGCTCAGTGGATAAGTGTACGGATGTAAACTTGAACCACAATGTGCGGATTCAAATACCTGACAGCACTTGCGTCCTCCTCTGCTTAAAGCTTTGACTACTCCTACATAATTGTATTTACCTTAAAGTCAGCAAAATGTTGGTTACACTTCGTAATTCCGAAGGTTCTTTATTCCGAAGGTTCGTAATTCCGAAACACGTAAATTGCCTATACCTCGATGTTCGTTAATCCGAAAACGTAAAAGGGTTCGTTAATCCGAACATTTGTGGCGTTATTCCGAAGGTTCGATAATCCGAAAACGAAATAATGTTCGATGTTCCGAAGGTTCGTTAGTCCGAAAACGAAATAAGGTTCGCTGTTCCGAAGGTTCATTAATCCAAAAACGAAATAAGGTTCGTTGTTCCGAAGGTTCGTTAGTCCGAAAACGAAATAAGGTTCGTTAATCATTACGTTTTCGGACTAACGAACCTTCGGAATTACGAACCTCATTTCGTTTTCGGATTAACGAACGTTCGGAATTACGAACCTCACTTTGTTTTCGGACTAACGAACCTTCGGAATTACGAACCTCATTTCGTTTTCGGACTTACGAACCTTCGGAAAAAAGAACCTTCGGAATAACGAACCTTCGGAATATCCGAACTTTCGGAATAACGAAGCTTCGGAATTACGAATGTATGCGAAAATGTTTACAGCAGTTACTGGAACAGTGATGATCTTTGAATTCTGGACAAACTTGCCAACCTCCTTTTAATACATCCACTACTTGCTAATTAATGTGATTTTTTAGTCATGGATGTATTAAGTGACTACAGATTAACATGTTGAAGCTCAGAGTTAAATCATCAAGTTCCAAATCAAGTTCCAAGTCAACAAAGTAGTAAATATTGATTTATTGATATTAAAGAGAAATTCCAGTAGTTGCAGGAAACACTGATTTCATGAGAAAGTCTGTAAAACAAGGCTTAATTGTCAGGTATATCATCGAGGATCTAGATCTGGTACAGTTACATAAACTTGAAATCTACGCTGAAAAATGTTCAGGCTGAAGATCCCCAACACAGATAAGCGCACGTGGGACAGTGTATAATTATTGCTTCAAATGTCGGGCCCGACGCTATTGATATCTATTGATATACAAAAGGTACAGTGAAAACCATTTTCAATTTTCTGAGAAAATGACATTTCATTGATTTTTTACCATTCGCTATGTAGGAATGCTGCTCGCACATGACGTCACAAATCAAATAATTGAAATTCTAATAACTTTATAATTATTTGATGAATTTTTCTCAAACCTTCGGCAATATTTTTTATTATTTTTTCTGCTATTTTTACAATAAACTTTTTGTCAGGGTGAACTTCCCCTTTAAAGAGAAATGCCAGTAGTTGCAGTAAACACTGATTTCATGAGAAAGTCTGTAAAACAAGGTTTAATTGTCAGTATATCATCGAGGATCTAGATCTGGTACAGTTACATAAACCAAACTTTGTGAAATCTTGAAATCTACGCTGAAAAATTTCACGCTGAAGATCACTTACACAGATATGCGCACGTGGGGCAGTGTATAATAATTGCCTTGAATGTCGGCCCGACGCTTGACCCGAATCCTGTGCTTATTTGCTGATTTCTCAGCAATTACACAATTTCTTCCAGAATCGTTTGGCACATATGTTTTATTTATACAAACAGACACTTTGGTGGTCATTTCATTGGATTCTGTACAAACTCATTTTGAAATCGTTACCAAAACTAGCATTTACCTTTAATCTGTGATACCGGGGAAAGGGAATGGGAACTTACTTTTTAATACGTTTATAGGCAGCTCTAATCTCGTCAGTGGATTAATTATCTGATGCTATGACATCATCATGTGATTAGGCTCCTAACAGTCTATGATGTATCAGTCATTTATAATGACATGTATGGACCTTCCAATATTGCCAACATGACTGACTAATCTGACCCCTTTTCATAAAGACCTCTGATTAGAATATTATAAAAAATTATATTATTATGAGAAATATATATGATGAAAAAATATATATTATGCCGGGCCCACGATCAATTGGGCTAAGCAAATTTTCTGAGTATTTCATTTCATGTCTATTTCGAACAATAACAAAAATATGGATTTTCATACTGAGATAAATATATTACAAAATTTATTTTATTTGATTATAAATTACTCTAATGAATATTATTTTTAGACTTTTGTAACATTTTTAAAACTTCAAAGTTTTATGATCCCATTTAAAGAAAGAACATATGATTGCTTTGAAACACCGGTGTGTTGGCTCAGTCGGTAGAGCGTCCGTCTCACAACCGGGAGGTCGGGGGTTCAAACCCCGGCCGCGTCAGACCAAAAGACGTTAAAAGATGGGAGTTGCTGCTGCCCGTTTGGCGTTCAACGATTAAAGGGATAGAGCCTCGTGGATCTGGCGCTGCACAGCGGCTACCGGGCCCACGATCATTTCATGTCTATTTCGAACAATAAAATATGGATTTTTAAAAATTAATGTAATCAGTAGTAAACAAATTAGCCCTACAATAATTGATAAGTTTTAGGCTTGTGTTTTGATGTCCTGATGTACATTATAAGTAATTACTATATATGGCATAATAAGCCAAAATTGTACCTTTCGCTTGCTGAAAGGGTGGAACTAAATGGCACAGGGAAATATTTTTTGTTCAGATTTAGCGATGTAGTGATTTGATGAGGGCTTTATCTGTAAACACTATGAAAACTGGTATCAATTAATTTTGTGAAATAAGTGTAAAGCTCTTTGAGGCCAAGGTAGATTATGTGTTTGATATGTAAAAATAGTTTCAAGGATCCTTTTGGACAGTTCAAAAGTTTGAAACAAAAGAAACCTGAAAAAAAAAGACAGGAATAGACAATTACTACATGTAAGTGACTCAAATGAAAGGATATTACTAGTGTCTTAGCAATAAGGTTCCAAATTATTAATCTTACTTGAACTTTAATATCAATATCATTTGAAGCAATCTGCTTTTTACTCCATCCATCAGGATTCATGTAATTACTAGAAGAGAAGGTTTAATAAGTGACAAATTAACCTTATTTTTTTCAATTTCATCTTTGGACCTGATGTTACCATCTTACATGTAATATGATCAAATGTGGCCCATATTTTCCAACCCTTAAACCACAATTAAATACAATTAAAAGTTCTTGTGAAAAGTAATTTAATATAGATTGACAGAATTGTTTTAAGGATAAGATAAAATCATATTTCATAAAAGAAAAAATCTGTTTGTTCCCTTTAAATATTCATTGTAGCACCACATTGCACAGAACCCATCAGGGTTTTTTGAGCTATGATTATACAGATATTTCCCCTTTTCAACTATTTGCCCAAATTCCACCTGTATTTTGGATGTCTGTATTTGATCATGGTGTATTTATATAGCTTACTAGACTATGTGCCCGGATCCCTATGCTACGACTTTATCATTTGTCACCGTTGAAGTGACCCCCCCCCTGTAAAAAAAAGAGAAAATAAGTGAACTTGGAATGTCAAAGCTATCATTGGCTGCCAAGGTTAAGTCTGACTAGTCTCGGTTTAAGACTGCAGAATAGTGTTGTTGTTCAAACGTTATCAGCTACATACGATATATCATGTAGCGCAAGAAATGTTCAGAAGTCATGCATAAAGTCTTGCATAACTTTTGAGAGCCTGGTCTACACATTTAGGCCTGTACAATCTATACACAAGTGTAAACATTCCAAGTTTCTCAAGTTCTGCATACTTGTCCAAAGCCGTTTGCTACGTTCACACCAGTGAAACTGAATCCAGACCAGTCATTTCTATCACATTATTTTGAATAGGATACCATTGGCAGAACTGCCAACCAGTACGTTTTAGCCGTATTTAGTACCTTTTTGCAACCAAAATACAGCAGTAATTTTTTTCTTTGAAAAATATGGTTTTTGTAAAAAAATAATAAATAAATAATTATTATTATTTTTTTTTTTTACTAAATCGTAATCTATTGAGAAAAATAATCTCTATATGTCTCTATTTCATAAAACGTACACAAATATGGTTATTAGATCAATGTAATTTCAGGTAACTTGTTTTTTTTTTTCAATAATTTTGTTAAAACCAGGGTGAAGATATACACATGTTTTAATGTTTTTTTTTCATCTGCAAGAGCAGTGCGCATTTTGGCTTGCATGCAGCTTGAGCGCCGCGATGAGCGAGTGCGCCAAGCATTTTATTATGAAATACACTTTTTTGGGGAAAAATACTGTTTTTTTAAATCACAGAATACAGTTTTTCATTCACAGAGGTTGGCAGGTCTGCATTGGACTGTTTGGAGTCAGTTTCGTTGGTGTGACTGTAACGCTGGGGCAGGGCTCCACACCCTATTTTCACCTGGTCCAACCTGTTTGGCCCGAATTCGCAAAAGTGGTTTTGAAAACCCACGGTTGAGTCCATGGTTTATGCAGATTTCCTGTATAAATTACGCTTATTTTAGCGCGTTTATAAAAAATGTTGAATGCTGAGGCGCGCTTTTGTCACAGTGCACCAAATTGACGCCTGTTTCCATGGTTGGATACGCTATTTTATTCATGAGTCCACTGTTTGAAGAGTGGACTCATGAATAAAATAGCGTGGATAACCACGGCAGCAGGCGTCAATTTGGCGCACTGTGACAAAAGCGCCCATCAGCATTGGGCATTATTAAATATACGCGGTAAAATAGCTTAATTTAAGAGGGAAATCTGCATGAACCATGGACTCAACCGTGGGTTTTCAAAACCACCTTTGTGAATTCGGGCCTTTATGTCTAACCAGTAGATACCGAGTTTTTCTATTTTTTACTGATCCAAACTAATATCTGCTGGTCCCCTAAAATAAAGAAACACAAAAAATATTTGAATTTATTTTGCTATCTTTTACTACTTAGTATTACCCCCCCAAAAAAAAAGTACACACACACACAAACAACATAATTCTTGAGAGCCTTTTTTGAAACGCCACAGCCATTTTTATAAATTTACAAAAGAGAAGAAAATATTTGTATCAGATTGATATATTTTTTTACTGGTCATGTCGGACCGGTAAATCTGGCTATTTCTGAAAAGATACTGGCCCGACGAGCACTGCGTTGGGATCAGATTTTTGAAGAAATTGTAATAGCGTTTGATATTTCTGTATAGTGGTGTGAATATGAAAAATTGAAATTCCAATCTCAAGCCTCCGTGAAGAGAGAGAGAAAAAAATCAATTCCAAATCATAATCATGTCATCATCGGCTGTGACATGAATCCAATCTAGACTATTTTCTGACCACACAGCTTGCAGTAAAGCAAAATTTTGATTTGAGTATTTCTACATGTTGTATTATGCCAATCGTCGGATTAATAATTTTACTTCTTGGAATTTTCATATTTAATGCATATTACGATTTGTTGAAAAATTGTGTTGTAGTTGGATCGTGTGGTAGGCACCGGGCTTGAGGTCTGGAATGGCAGACTACCAAGCAAGGTACTGATGTGAAGTCATTTTGAGTCAGAGAGCAGAGCTAACTCAATTGAAACCCGTGGTTTGTAAATTTGATTGAACGGTCTACTGCATTGATTACATGTAGATTAATACTCATTAACGAACCGTCTTTCAGAAGCCCACCATGTTAAAGGAGGCAAGGTCATTCGGAGAGCTGCGATTTTGTAAACTAATGACCCAGGTGCAAAACGAAGACACTGCACTATTTGCCATTAAAAAGAATAAGAAAGAAAGCAGAAAGGCTGGGGGAATAATGCTAGAGACTGCATGATGAGACATTGCAGGACAGTTGTGTGTTCTCGCAGTTACTCTTCTCTATTCAGTTTGCCGTAATAATCCACTCTTATTATTGGAGGCATCAGCAATAGGAAGACTAGATAGAACAATCACTCCAGATTTGAAAAATATATCTTATTCCAGGGGAATTTTATCAATTTGAAACTTACATTTAAAAAGTAACATAATTTTTAAGTAAAAATGACTGGCACTCTTAGTTTTCAAAGTGATTATTTTGAATTATTATTTTTTCAATCTCGAGTACCAACTTTAAGTAGATTGTATGTGGTCTTTTTTTGAAGAGCAAATTAAAATCCTTATAAAGGTTCTGTATCATTTCATGTTACAAGCTTACCTTTTTTTAAAAAATATAAACAAACAGAAATATACATATTTTTCATTCGCACAGTTGAAATACCATTGCAAAGTCTATGACTGTTCTACTGTCTCTTACAATACTATGTGATTTAAATAATACAGAAAACTGATATTTGATCTATTTGAATAAGTTATATCTAAAACACAGTGTGAAATTGACCAAAGCCAAATGATTTTGGGATACCGTCCTCATCAAAATCGTGAAAATATTTTGTTGTTTATTTTGTCAAAATCTCTGAATAATTCCATGGATAAGGGCCAATGTGTAGAATTGATTGTTTCCCCATACTAATGACAATCCTGGCATTATTCCTCTCACCTAACCAGACTGTGCTCAGTTCTCACTACAATAACAGACAAGTTCCTGTGTCTTGTCTATGGTGTCCTTGAACTCGCCGGCACCACAGAAATGAGTCCAGTCTCAGTTCTCAAAAACACCTCCCTGTACTTTTGGTCAAAATATATCACAAGTCCTTCCCTGAAATCGAATTTGAACAGCTTCATCGAAAATCGAGTTTGGTCGCGTCACTCTGAAGGTGAAAAGGCATGTTTTGTATTGGGGGAAATGTTTATGAAATAACTGCGATCAAATTTGGTTAATGTTAGTATGAAACGTCTATTTGAATCAAGAGTCAATTAGTTTGTTTTTTTATAGAAAACTTGTCATGTGGTCGGCCCTATCCTGTCTAGACTTAACATAATTGCATATTTTCTTTCAGTAATTTCTACGAAGTTGTGAATCTGCGTTTGAAAGAAATGTAATGCATTATTTTGGAGGAGAAGAAAAAATATTGGCATTCCTCGAAAGGTGTATCATGTTTGGATAGAAAGTACTACCCTATTCTGTTTTAATAAATCTATTCAACACAGTGTAATTTCTGTATAACACACATTTTCCTATCAGGGTCTGGAAACAATTTTTTTTACTGGGGGTGCTGGTTTAAATTTGACAAGTAAAACAAAAAGAAGAAAATGGAGAATAACGCACGTAGCACCCCAAGAAAAATCTTGTGGGTGCTTCAGCACCCCCAGCACCCCCGCTTCCCAGGGCCAGGGCCTATACAACAAAAGGAGAAATTATATCAATCACAACACTTTGTAAGAATAACATTTTAGATGATAGTCTAAAGTAATTCACAAAATTCTTAACCAAAAGAGTTTAGACTGGCAGGATTTAATGATTGTTGAAACATTATGTGAGTCACGTTGTGAAATCTTGATGAACAATTCATTATCCAATGAAGATATTAATGTAGTTTATTTCTGAAGTTTAAAGTATGGTTGCTGTCATTAATACATTGTTTGAAAAAAAGGAGAACATGATATCACTGGCAATGAATGAATAAAAAAAAAAAAGATAATTATAGTATAAGTTGCTACTTCAAGCACCATTTACATGTAGGCCTACTGTGCCTCATCTTGGGTGATAACATGGACATATATTTTACTTTTAGATGGAATGAATAAAGTTACCCCTTTTCAGAGAATTGATTCTAAGTGTAAATATAAGTGCAACTTTCTCAAACTCATATTCAAATTGCTGATATTCGGATTGTTGTGTCAATTACAATCTATCATTGATAAGGGAATTAACTAATTTGTAGAAAAAAGGTGGTTTTCAATTGATTTTATTTAAAGATAAATTCCAGTTTTGGTAACGATCTCAAAATGACTTTTTACAGAATCTAATATAATGACCACCCAAGTGTCTGTTTGTATGAATAAAAAATATGTGCCAAAGGATTCTGGAAGAAATTGTGTAATTGCTGAGAAATAAGCAAAATAAGCGCGGATTCTGTCACTTCCGTCGGGTCTTTATTCCAGCAATAATAATACACTGTCCCACGTGCGCTTATCTGTGTTGGTGATCTTCAGTGTGAACATTTTTCAGCGTAGATTTCAAGATTTCACAAAGTTCAGTTTATGTAACTGTACCAGATCTAGATCCTCGATGATATACTGACAATTAAGCCTGGTTTTACAGACTTTCTCATGAAATCAGTGTTTACTGCAAATACTGGCATTTCTCTTTAAGAGCCATAATCACAAACATGAATCACAAATAAAAAATGCAAACTCAAACAAAGTCACTACAGCTAGAGTTCAAGCAATATTATTTTAATGATGGTATTTGGTAAATAGATGAACAACGATAACAGAAGCTTTGACATGTCATTTCTAGGTCTATGCTTGTGCCTACACTTAGAATTAGTGGTTCACGTTATCCTATGGAATGCGTAGGACATCTATATTCCATCTGGATCTGCGATCCTGAAGACGTTTTGTCTTGACCCTTAAACATCCGAGATCATGGGAAACAAATTTGGAATGAATTGTAATCGAATTGAGAGCGGGTGCATGTGGCCAATTTACAGAAGGGAAATTACGCACCAGTGATTAATGTGAAGATGTCATGAACAGTGAGAAGAGATTAGGAGTGAAATCGATGGCAGTGATTAAGAGAGGGAACTTCAACTTCCATCATGCATAGTCTGTGCTGTATTCCACTTTTGACTGATATGAGACCAGTTTATTTCCAATTTGTCTAATGTCAAATCGTCCAATTGCCAACTCGTCTACTATCATTTGGTCTACCATCAGTTCGTCCACTCACCACATGGTCTACTTTCATTTAGTCTTATGTCATTCCGTCTAATAACCAGTTGGTCCAATAGCCATTTAGTCTGTATACCATGTGGTCTAATTAAACTAAAGTGTTAATTGTGCACAATAAATGAAAAGAAATGGGTATTAGACCAACTGGTTATTAGACGAAATGTAAATAGACGAACTGGTGATTGTACGAAGTGATGATCAGACCAAATGGTTGTTAGCTGAAATGTTGATGGGCAGAATGGCCTTAGACTAATTAAAATGAAGGTAGACCATGTGGTGAGTGGACGAGTCGGCAGTGGACGAATTGGCAATTTACCATGAGACCTGCATCTTTTGATAACACATGGGTCTGTATGAAGTTATCTTCACAGTAACAAGATATTTCCCTTTCTTGTGTTACTTTATCAACTGAATGAAAATATATAGGCCTTATATGACTCAAATTTCACAAAGTTTTTTAGATGGCTGATGGAAATAAGCCGTTTTAAAATGTGATTGCCTTTGAGCTGTTCGTAAGTCACAGTCACACATGATTTCATGCTCAAATTTACACAAATTTACACAGAAATTTACACAAATTAATGCAGAAATTTACACATCTACGCAGAAATTTACACATCTACGCACAAATTTACACCCAAATTTAGACACAAATCTACGCACAGATTTACACATAAATTTGCACACGACTTGACGCACTACAAGAAATTATTAGGAGGTGCTTACACCAGCTATATATGATACAGAGATATCATGTAGCACAATAAGGTCACTAGTTGTTTGTTAAATCATGCATAACTTCTTAACAGCCTTATGAAACATGACTTGGCTACACTCCATGGACTCCATGGTTGACCTTTACTTCCTCCAGGGTCAAACACTCTTATCTGCAATATATGACGAAAAATTGGTTTTGAAAAAAAATAGAAAAAGTCAAATATTGGTGAAGGTGTGATGAAAATCTGTCATAGAAATAAGGAGTGATTTTCGTGGATGTTTTTATTTTGTGACATCACAGATGGGCCGCTCCCCCCCGTGTATATCCTGTGATATAAATTCTTTAAAGTGTCATTTTCTTTAGAAAAATTGAAGTGATTTTTTTTTTCAGGGGATATATCATCAGATACATCATTCCATATGATACCCCCATTTGATCTTTGTATTTTTTAGTTAATCATTTTCCATTAAGAATTGAAATATACAAAATTAATATTACATGATAACTTGGGTGAGCTGCTTGTATATATGTATGATGCCATCAATTAAAAAGCTAAAAAACAAAAACTCATAACTCTCTTGTTCTTTCATGATTTTTCATCAAACCACCCTAAATATTTTGTCTCTTATTTTCTGCTGTGATAAAAACCAACATATCATTAGGGTGAATTTCCCCTTTAATAGAGGAGAGCACTCTGTGTTGTGTTTTATTTTGTGTTTGTGTTTTGATTTGCGGTTGTTGCCTCAGAAATGAGTCAGGGAGCACATTTTTAGAAAGTAAGTGAGACTGTCAGTTAGATGCTTTACAGGATATACTGCCAGAGTATATGGGAAGGGAATAAAAATGAACAAAAAAGGGAAGAAAATTAAAAGGAACAAAATTTAATGGAAAGGGCCTTATGATTCTCTGAAACTGATTGTAATGAGTGTGAGGATTGTGAATGCTAGGAGTACAGTGTGTTTAAAAAAATGTAAGTCATTCGAACACTTTGAAAAAAGTCAGTTTCTTGACCAAAAAAATGTTTGCTTGTTGCTCCCCCTAGGACTATAAAAAGTACACTGTGTCCTGTTTAGGGGAACTTTTCCACTTGTAGATAAATTTATGTCAAAATCAGTTTTTGTCGTTGCATATTTACAGAATGTATTTTACTGTAGTTTTTAGGGTTGTGGTTGTGTGGGGAATTACCAAGATATGGAAATATAACAATTTTTTTCCTTCATAATCTTGGGCAAAAATCTATCTACTACAAAAAGTCTCCAGTTCTTTATTTTGTACAGTGTTTTCTTGCTGTCATTTTCCGAGCCAAATACCATTAACAATATAGCCTTAATAAGCCGATAAACAAATCCCTTACTATACCAGTGGTCGCGAACAATTGAATTCTTCAGAATTGGAAACATTGATTTGGGTCAGGCTGTCAACTCCGTCTTCTCCTTGGAGACATCCAAGTTTGGGCTCACTTACCGATAGGAAGGTATTACTCACTGCACTAAATCTCTAGCCTTCGAAATATTCACGTTATCCTCTTTCTAACAAGGAAAAAAATTGTTGTAATCATACCTTCATGTGGCTTATGAAATTATCAGTTGCAACTGATGGAACTTATTAATTGTTTTTTATTTTGGTCAATTTTTGCAGTCGATCTAATAATAGAAAAAAATATATTATAATTCTTTAAAAAAGGAGAATTATTTTTATTTGTGTGGCGTACATATATTTCAATGATGATTGAGTTATGCTATATTAAGTAATCTTATCTATTCTGTGTTTCACACAAAATATTCCTAGCTAACTCTTATCGAAAGTCAAGAAATTTGTGTCATTTATATAGATGTACCCTATTAGAAAGGAGCAATCCACATTGACTTTTTGAAGCCGGCATTCTAATTCCTAATTTCTGAGTGATGCTGCCTAATTTTGCTTGTCAATTTTATTATCTACCCCTAAACAATCTATATTTTGTAAAATTGATCTTGGTGTGAACAACCCAATCTCCCCTCACATGTGTTCTGAGGAGCATGGCCCAAGTTCTGCTCTCATTTGTCAATGCCATTTTGATTTTCGAGGAAACTGTTGTTTAGAGGCGAAGGCTGATGTGGTTATAAGAGAGGTAGGATATTTAGCTTCTCATTTCTCTGGCATCCTTTCCTCATGAAAGGAAAGATATTCGGTGAATCATACAAACTTCTGTAATACTTTCCCCTTGAGATGTAAAATGGGATTTGGTTTTATTTACCTCAAAATTAACAATGGGTTGAATTAATCTTTTTGTAAAAGATTTGTGGGATATTAATTGAGTTAAGTAAAAATTGGAGGGAGCTCGCCACAGCTTAATTCGTGTGATCCAGTTATCCTGGGCTATAAGATTGAACCTATGCTTAATTTATAAAAAAATGCAAAATTCCCAATGTTAATTTGCCGCCAACAACTTGTTATCTACATAGGAAACTTGAAAAATAAGTGTTTGAAGAACATCAGTTTAGAATCAACCTGTTGTTGCTTAAACACTGACTGGCAGTGTTTCAATGCCTATATGGTGTTAGACCTAAGCCAAATTGGTGCAATTTCAACACTTTTCTGGTGTGTTCCAGTATAGATGCTGGGCTGGTATTAAATTATCTGTGGCACCAGAGAAGTGTTAAAATAACGCCAATTTAGAAGTGAACCACTATTGCTCTAACACTGCATGGTGTGTAAATGCCTATATGGTGTTAGCCCAAAGCCAAAATGGTGCCGTTTGAACACTTCTCTGGTGTTAACCTGTAAGACACTGGATCGGTGTTAATCATCAATGGCATTTCTGCAGTGTCCGGTCTTAGAAAACGTACTACTTAAATTATCTGAACACACGAGACAGGTGACAGCGGTGGGATGTAATGGAAGGAAAGCATCGCAGCTGCAGCTGTGTGCGAAACAGCCATGGTAACACAGCTTCATAGGAGATCCTTTCCCCATGGCCAGCATGATATCTCTATATAATGTCAGGATCGACTCAAGAGTCCTCACTTTTGTTTACAAACTCAAGGTAGCTTTTCATCTGTCAAAATCATTTCCAGTTTTAAAGCGAAGTTGGAACGCCATGTTGAGGTAAAGAAGTAAAGACCTAAAGACCCAGTTCACATTCAGTTCCCGAATCTGGATCCACCTGAATCGGTGTAAATGTGTGACTGTACGTTCCAAGAGTCCTAATGTGTGTTTAGAAACTCGATGTAGGTTTTTCATCATGCAAAAGCATTTCCAGTTTTAAAGCAAAGTTGGAAAACCATGTTCAATTAAAGACCCAGCGCACATTCAGCTTCTTAAGCTGGATCCCACTGAATTGGTTTAGTTGTGTGACTTAATTGGAATATTTCATATTTCATATTTGGAATATTTCATATTTCATATAATGAAATACAAAAGAAATAGTGAGTGGATGACGTCATCAGTCTCCTCATTTGCATACCGACCAGAATGTGTATATAACTGTTTTGTGAAATGAAGCGAAACTTTAAAATGTCATAACTTTCTTATTTTACATCTGATTTTGATGAAATTTTAATTGTTATGCTTGATGGATTTTTCTCTTTTTATTCAAATCAACTTTGTTGGGGTGGACTTGTCCTTTAGGGGAAAGTTGGATTGCCATGGTGAACCATAGACCAAGTTCACATTTATTTCCCCACTAAATAGGTTGTCACTGGACGCTCCAAGCAAAGTGGAAAGTGATCAAATAAAACAGGATCATAACTCTCAGGACAAAATTGTGATAAGGGAAGCATTTCACGAAAGAAATGATCAATGATTTTCACCTATACTGTTGTTAAAAGCTACAGAATCATTGCATTTGTTCTGCTCAGACCAAATTTGTTGACCATTCGTTTTGGTTTTCAAGATCATTTTGCTTGATATTAGTTCACAGAGTAAAACAAATCATATTTGAACCTGATTTCATATGAAAATGCTGTGTCCCTATTTCAACGTTGCTAAATTTTTCAGGTTTTCCAGGCAAGCTTCAAAATTCAAACCACACACATAGAGAGAAAATTCATTGCTTTCAGAAAAATCTCCTTGCACAACATCTGTGTTGCACATGTTAAGAATAGAAAGTATGTCTTTGAAAACGGAACAACCTGTTTGGAGTTTACAGGAATGTCTAGGTTTCGCTTCACACACACACAAAAAAGAGATATGACTATAATAGTTCCAAGAAAATCTATCAGAGGACATGAAATTTAGAATGCTGTGTACTGATATTGCTTGTGCCAATTTTTGGAAAAGACACTGAACTTGAAGGGCCCATTTCATGAAGACTTATGACAACAAATAATGCACAATTCTATAACAAATTTACTCTCAGCCAATCAGATTGAATGATTTCAGTAGCTTTTAACTGTTATTGCAAATTTGTTATTATAAAAAGTTTGATCAAACAGGCCCCTGGCCTTTTGAGGTATGATTGCACAATATAAGGGTTTAGTTGACAGGTGTCACAATCATGCTCATCATTATATGTTACTCCATTTGGACAGGGTTCTATCTACACACATATAAGTTACCTTTGATGAAATTAACTTGCATGCATAGTTTTGCTGTTCCTCCATGCAAACTCATCTTAAGTTATATTCAAATGTCAAGGATATATATTTCAGTTTGTAGTAAGAATACTCCCCAGGGAGTGGAGAAGGCATATATTCTTTTTGTGCTGGCAATATTTATTGAAGCTGTTGCATCAAGCATTTATACTTTAAATATCATATAAAACCTTGGAAAATGAGATTCTTTATACGGTTCAACCAATATCATAAACCGAAACTCATTAACAAAGTTATTGTTGCATGTGTACATCGTGTATCTGATTAGTAGGGGGATGGGGGAGGGGGCACTTGTATAGGAATGTGGAAACCATGCCCAAACACAAAGCATGTACAGTGAAAGGGTATTGAAATTCCAATCCTGGTTACATGAAAAGGTATCATGAAAACTGAATAATTGAGGTAGTATGTTAGGTGGGGAAGATGTGAAAATGATCCTTGTTTACAGTGCTCTGAGGTGGATGGATGATTACATATTGCAGGTCCATTTTGGAAATCCATATGGGAGCATGGTATCAACCTAGTCTGCAGGCACAGACCCTGATTGAAACTTTGATCAGCAAGTGTGTCTCCACGCGAAGACTAGCACATACAAAACTTGCTGTTTCAATTCAGCGAGAGCGAGAGGGCCTTCAGTACACAAGGCATGAGTAGGCTGCACATTCAGACCCTTAACTCAAGTGAAGGGTTTGCACAGTAGACTAGTATGAACCTTCTAATTACAGTGCCTCCTGGGCTTGGCAACCAAAGCATGCATATGGTGTAAGGCTTAGTGCAAAAATTAATGTGTGTGTGTTCTGAGTTTCTTACAGACATGTATCAATCAGATATGATCATTTACATCTGGGACCGACCTTTAACGTCACCATCCGATAGACGTGGTCAGGGCTTGAACCTCAAACCTCTGCATCAGTTTGTAACTTCCCCATGTAGCTTGGATTTCAGATGCATGCCATGATGCCTGTTTGTGGCATGAATGCAAAGAAACCAAACTATGTGCATATATGAACAACTTTTCCTTTCAAAATGGTTCCTGAATTTTCGCACAATGTGCTCTTTGCTCCCCTTCCTTTTTGTCTCGCCTGCATAGCAGTGCGAGACTATAGGCGCCGCTTTTCCGACGGCGGCGGCGTCAGCATCAAATCTTAACCTAAGGTTAAGTTTTTGAAATGACATCATAACTTAGAAAGTATATGGACCTAGTTCATGAAACTTGGACATAAGGTTAATCAAGTATTACTAAACATCCTGCCTGAGTTTCAGGTCACATGACTAAGGTCAAAGGTCATTTAGGGTCAATGAACTTAGACCATGTTGGGAGAATTATTTTCAAAATCTTAACCGAAGGTTAAGTTTTTGATATGACATCATAATTTACATCAATAACTGGGATATACTCATTTGATTTGCTAGTTCATTACGATTAACTTGCACGCCGAATAAAAGTACACAATTTTTCATCATCTCCCTACGCACGCACTATCCCAAGATCATCACGCAAAAAGGCGTCCATTTCCTCTTTTACTTTCGCCTGCCGCCGTGAGCAGACGTTAGCTAAGTACACTCCCACTTTTCTATAAAAAGTGTCCGTTGTTTACATATTTATCTATGTATTTACAGCCTATTTCAATCCTTTGCCTTTCGGCTATAGATTGATTTCATTTATATCATAGTGCATGGAGCATTCGTGTTATTATTCACGTTTTTCTTTAAATAAACTTGTGAGTTCCGAACGTCAGTTTCGTTTTCTCACAGACGGGTTGCTTCCGCTTCCCTTACCCGTAGCTCCGCGCACTATTCCTGCGTGCCGCAGGCATTGATACGACGCCAAATCTTTTAATTCTTTATTATTCTTGACTTGCACCTTTGCCTCGTCTTGAATTGAATTGATTTTATTTCCTCCCCACAGCTTAGGCTATGGGACAGATAGGAGCGTCGTCCTTTGTTCTCAAACTTGTTTTCAACTTGTTCCTTTGTGAGTTGGTTGATTGTCTCAATCAATCTTTTGTTTTTGTTTGATTAATTGATTGATTGATTAATTAATGAATGAATTAATTGTTAATTAACCAATTGGTTAATTGTTTAATTATTAATTAATTTTAATAATTATTTTTGTATTGAAATTTTTTTTTTTTAGACTTATTGTCTTAAAAAAAAATTTTCTCTTAAATTTTTTTGGGAAGCCCCCCTGTTTTCTATTAGCGTCCTTTGAAAAAGTTTTCGCTAATGAGTTTTCGGCTTTCCAGTTTAAGGGAAGTAAGTTTTTACTTCTTCCTTTCAGATCAGCTCCTTTACTTATTTCTTTTGACCCTTGTCAAAAAAAAAAAAAAAAAAAAAAAAAAACTTGTGTTTTTTTTTCTTAGCTGATCCTGCTCTTCGTCCTTGGACTTAGACGTTTCTGTTTTTAATTAATTAACGTCATGTTTACGTGTGATTGATTTAAAAAAAAAAAAAAAAAAAAAAAAAAAAAAAAAAAAAAAAAAAAACTTAGTTTTTTTTTCTCACTTCAGCTTCTTAACTTTGTTTGATCTCATGTTTAAGAAGTCGATCCTGTTCTTCCGAAGTTATTAATTTTATTATTAATATTTCTGATAAGGATCTTGCTTTGTCACCTTTCTTGTCCGCCCCCTCTCTGTTTTCGACCCTCCTTTTGTTCTTTCAGCTAAGAACTTACCAGGTAGATGAGCTCTTTTGACTCATCTCCTGATGACTCCAAACCTGCCGCTGGGAGAGAACCAGACATGGTATTATTGTTCCCGTGATCAGCGGCGGTGAGTATGAGGGCAAGAGAGTGAGACCCTTTGCGATGGGCTCTATAAAGGGTGGAACCGTGGAGTTGCGTCCACGTGCCTTGGAAAAAGGAGGGTGGAACCGTGGAGTTGCGTCCACGTGCCCAAGAGGGTGGAACCGTGGAACCGCGCCCACGTACCCGAGCGTTTTAGGGTGGAACCGTGGCGCAGCGGCCACGTGCATGAAAGGTGATAGCCAAGGCTCCCTCGACGGGACCTGAACCTATTTTGGGAAGTGTGGTACTAGTATAGAAAACTTCACTCCTCCAGGGCTGCTTTACCTACCGGCTATCGGGTCCATCAAGTCCGGGTTAAGAGCATGGGACTCTTTTCCCGGCACAGACTAGGCTCGATGCTTTGTCAGTTTCCTTCAGGGAGCATTAGCAAAGGGCTACCAGCCCCTAGTCGCTAGAGACACGTGAGCTCGACTCCGTCATTCTCACGATTATCTGATCAGGGTGGAACTGTGGAATCGCGTCCACGTGCCCTTAAAGGTGGAACCGTGGAATTAGCGTTCATGTGCCTAAATGGCTTGATCAGATTTGGGTGATTTTTCTCATGCGAGATATCACGTCCCCCCTGTCTCTTGTGCCCTATTCTGCCCCCCGGCGGGGGCCGCATAGAAGAGGAAGAAGAAGAAATTCTAGGTTGCTAACCCCGCTTCGCGGGCAGACCCTTTCTTTGTAATTCTTGTGCCGATGGTCAGGCGTCGTAACTTCATGTTACAACAGAACGCCCTCGAGCATCACGGATTTTTATCCTCATGCTCTCTGTCAGCTAAAACCGCCGTGTCAAACACCAGGCAGGTCAAGCAGACATTCGCCATCTCACACCTCGGAGAGTCACCGGCAATTTCATGATTCGCCGGCGCACGCACCTGCAAGGGAAATTCCCGCTAATACACAGGTGTTATCGACATACGGGCATCGCCCCCCATTATGTCACCAGACTCCCGATAATTGTGGGTCACGCGTCGCAACTCTCATGTTGCTTCACACGCCCACGAGCAGTGCGGGTAAATTCCCCCACGCTTCATGTCAGCTTCAGCCGCCGTGTCAAGCACCGGGCAGGCCAAGCAGACATTCGCCATCTCATACCTCGGAGAGTCACCGGCAATTTCATGATTCGCCGGCTCACGCACCTGCAAGGGAAATTCCCGCTAATACACAGGTGTTATCGACATACGGGCATCGTCCCCATTATGTCACCAGACTCCCGCTTCATGTCAGCTTTAGCCGCCGTGCTAAGCACCGTGCGGTTCAAGCAGTCACCTGCCCTCTCACGCCGGGCTTTTATTGAAACGCTGTTCACCTACACGGTGACCCCGTTTCCATGCAGGTGCTTCCAACATACGGCTTTCAAGCCAACATGTTGGCAAGCTCTCGATGACCGACGGCTGGACGTTGCATCCTTACAGGTTGCATCAACACGTCCCGAGCATTACGGGGTCTTACCCTCGTGTTCTCCGTCATTACAGACCGCCGCTACGCGACGGCTGGGCTTATCAACAGCCTCGCACCAGCCACCGGCCCCTTTCTTTGAAATTGCCGGCCCCTTTTCACCCGCACGGGTGTTTTCATGATATGCACAGGTGCTGCTGACGTATGGGTCTCACCCAGCAAGTCGGCAAGCCCTCGTATGTCGCTGGTTGGTCGCTGCAGCCGCTTGACTGTTTTCTGTCGGTCTTATTGCCGGTGACGGGCATTGAGCGGATTGAGTTTCTCCCGCCAGCCCGCACTCCGGGGAGCCGTCGGCGAGTTCACCTGCATGGGTATCCCCCATTAATATGCAGGTACTCCCGAATTCGCCCTCTACGTCAAGCCTCACAGTTTGACCGGGCATCGCTTTCGGCAACGGCTCTTTCAGCGGTAACTCTCTCCATTCTACCCCCTAGGCGGGCCTGTAGATTGGAGGTAAGATTTTCTAACATACCGCATGCCTTCCTTCTCTCATGAGAATGTTTGGCTGTTTTTGAGAGGGCAACCTATCACGCCCGCGGACCGTCCGCCCAGGCGACGGGACCGTCAGCTTTTGGCCTGAACCTCACTTTCTATACGAAAGTAAGGGTGCCCTGTCTTTACTTTTAACTCCTTCTCTTCCTTGCAAGGTTAGAGTCAGGGCTAGTACAAACACCCGTCCTCCAGCGATCGCTGCTGTAGTGAGGGCGACTCCGATATTAGCACCATCACCGCTCAGCGGTATGTCTCACTATCTCGTAGCTCTGCCGAGCTTATGAGCATAAATATCGGATCTGAATGTCACGGCGATTAATAGTTCTCCTATACTTAATAATCGCTATGCCTTCACCACCCGGTGCATTATGGTTATTTTGTAACCTATTTGTCTCGTATTCGGGCGGCTCGTGCGAGCCCTGCCCGAGCTGCCATCATCGGTCGTCCCCCCGGACCCCGCCGGCAGCACCCGCACCGAACGCCCGGAGGGAATCGGCTATTTATACGCCAGATACCCCTCCTGTTGACATTCACAACTTGTTCCCCGAGTCTTTCCCGGTCGGGTAAGCATCATCTCGGTGGAAAGAAACAGCCATATATCTCTTTAGATTGTCGGCTGTGTGCGTGTGTTCAGGCTTGTTTCAAGCCCCAGGTTTTTTCTGTCGGCATTTCTATGCCTACTTCCTGGACGCACCCACCGTGCCGGGTCGGCGAGTTCACACCAAACTGTCCGCCACCAGGCCATCGGTCGAGCTCAAACAGTCTATCCGATAGACTGCCCTCTATGTGGGTCAAGCTTGCGGGCGTCTCCGCCGCTTTCTCGTGTGGAGTGGGCTACGGTCGATGCATTTACCGTGCCCGTGTGTCGAGTTGTCTTCTTTTTAGAAACTTTTTCAATCGGCACACTTGAGTCGCCTCGCAGGCTGCTTTCATCCTCCTTCCATGCTATGTATGTGACCATGGTCACTGCGTGACCGAGGATGATGTAATCGTGGTGGATATACATTTATGTATAAAATGTATACGTGTGTGTATGCATACTTATGCCTGTCTAACCACGATCACCACGACCCGCTTTCTCTCGGGCCGACTGTGGATGAGTCCCTCCATGAAAGTGATTTACTTCACTGGAGTTCTTCTTTTTAGAAGCATAGATTCTCATCCCTCGCTGCTTAGGGCGTCATTTTTGCCGCCCCCCGCAGTTTCTCGGAACTCCTTATCTTACCGATATCGGACTGTTCCATGCTGTTGCAACCGGCGCCGGCAGTGTTTGCCCTTGCGATCACCATAGAAACCAGGCCTTGTGGCTGTTTTCGTAAACAACTGGTTCTCATCGCAGACTGAGGGAAATATTGGTGATTATTTTCCTCAAGTCGCCTTTCTCCTCCGCTTGTTTCGTCAAGCAAGGACTTAGACACTCTTAGCCAGTTTCCGTCCCTAACCTTGATAGGACAGGGCCGTTGTTACCTCACTCGATTCCGTCGGGAACGTAACTGTTGAGGTATCATGTCTGGCGTTGTCTGTTGGTTCAGAACATCTTGACCGACATCTCTTGATCATCGTTTACACGTAAGATCATGACAGAGACATTGTTCGCCAGCTCATCTCTGGCGTACGCTTGCTGCGACTAGGGATTACTCCGCTCAGCGGACATCCATCGTAGCCTAGTCTTACGGACCCTCTCGGCGATGGTGGCTTCAGCCAAACCACCGCCCACCTCTCCCGCCGCGGGCACTGCACCCTCGGGCGGGTGTTTTATTTAGTACGGGACAAAAGGGATCCGCTGTCTATCACACTTATTATGTCGTGATGCGTGCCGCGTTTTTCTCCGACACGCCCGTTTGAGCTGCTTTGACCAGACTGTTCTATTCTACATAGACAGCAGGTCCGTGGCATTTTCTTATTAACAGAATGGCACTCAGTCGCCTTTCTCGACACATTGACTGCCTTACGAGTGGTTTACTTCAACCTTACTCTCTGTCGTTCCATGTCCTTTTCGGACCGCTGGAAACGTCCTGCCACAGCTCTCTATCAGAATTCTGCAGATGTTCTGCCCTCACGCATTTGAGACAGATATCGAATTCTGGGCGCCTTCTCCCACGCGGGGGCTTCTGAGTTATCTCGCATTCCTTACGTTTGCATGGTTGCGGCTTGGCTTAAATTATTAAGCTGGTGACTTGACCGTGGCTTTTATTAGCCCCGCTGTCGCCTTCTCAGATTGATTGATGGATCACTTACTGAACCGTACAAGTTTCAGTCTTCCGATCACGATTCTTGTCGAAATTTTCAACAAAATCAGATCGTTTTTTGATCATCGGCAATTATCATCCCTCCGGTTACGGATGATTAATACCTTCAATCCGAATCTTACAACCTCTTAAGTTTTTCTCAAACGTTGAGCTTGTATGGCTTAGTCCGTCATGGCACCTGTCGGTCGTTCTTGACGCTTGACTAACTCCCTCTTGGGTCGGTTTTCAGGGTATCTTTTGTCTGTCTATCAGTCGAGATCCCTCCTGTATCTGTTTATATATAACCATTTACAGTACAAAGCTTTGCATACTTATGCATTGCTCCCGGACCGTTGCCGGGATAGGCTTAGATTAGGTGTTACTTCTAACCCTCGTCTTTGTTTGCCATTCTTCAGACAATTCCCAACTCTGTGCAGTTGGTTGTTTTGTCGCGCGAGCCGTTTGCGGCAGCTTCTCGAGACATCTTCTCACGCTGGATTGTTGAAACGATCAAGTCAGTTGGTGATGATGTTCTCCTTCTGACACTAGGCCGAGGGCCCATGATATTATAGTATCATTCTTCTTGGGCTCTTTCTATGGAATCGTCGTATACGACATCTTGAGGACCGCCTTTTTGGCGCTCTTCTAACTCCTTGTTCTTAAGGACCTTTCTTCACATGAGGCCTTATTTACCTCCTCTGTCCTTAAGGCAGCGGCCTTTCGTGTCTTCATCTCCCTATTTTTGTACGCACTTCCTTAGTCTAGACATGCCTCCATTCACGTTGAATCCGTGTTGGTCTAGCAAATCAAATGAGTATATCCCAGTTATTGATGTAAATTATGAAAATACTTACCATGATTTTCTTATTTACGAGATAACTGGATATACTCATTTGAACCCTCCCACCGACCCCTTGCCTTGCGTGGCAACATGTCTTGCGTTCAGGCTCATGAGAGGAAATGGACGCCTTTTTGCGTGATGATCTTGGGATAGTGCGTGCGTAGGGAGATGCAGCGCGCGCGCAGGAAAAATTGTGTACTTTTATTCGGCGTGCAAGTTAATCGTAATGAACTAGCAAATCAAATGAGTATATCCAGTTATCTCGTAAATAAGAAAATCATGGTAAGTATTTTCATAACTTAGAAAGTATATGGACCTAGTTCATGAAACTTAGGCATAAGGTTAATCAAGTAGTAGTGAACATCCTGCTCGAGTTTCAGGTCACATGACCAAGGTCAAAGGTCATTTAGGGTCAATGAACTTTGGTCAAGTTGGGGGTATTTGTTGAATTACTATCATAACTTTGAAAATTTATGGATCTAGTTCATGAAACTTGGACATTAAGTTATTTAAGTACCACTGAATATCCTGTGCGAGTTTCAGGTCACATGACCATGGTCAAAGGTCATTTAAGGTCAATGAACTTTGGCTGTGTTGGGGGTATTTGTTGAATTGCCATCATAACTTTGAAAGTTTATGGATAGAGTGAATGAAATGTGGACATGGGTGTAGTTGACAAGTCTTAAGTCACTGTTCAAATGTCATCTATGGTCAATGAACGTGGTATTATGTCATTATATGAATGGTGTTTTTGTGAATGATTATCTTACAGTAGTTTTCAAAGTTAGCACTGCTGCTATATTAAATCGCGTAATGCAGGCGAGACTGCCAGAGGCGTTCCACTTGTTAAGATTTAAGATCGATTTTTTTCTTCTAAACTATCCCGCAGTATTCATCTTAAATCCATCTATTTTCCACCTCCTCCAACCCATACAACATCAGTTTTATGTTTATAGTACAGCCTTGTCACTGTGAGCTAAAGAACAAGGTGCATGTGAGGAAAGGTTGTTCCCAGCAGGTCGGCAGGGCTCTGTAGCTAGGGCATGCTGGGATCGACGCTGTGGGTTATGCAGACATCCATGTGGGGGAACTCAACCTGTTGATGTAGAAAGTATGTTCTGGGCATTTAATCTTTAATTGCTTATCAAGAACATTTTGGTTATAACAAGAACATGACTAGGAAGTCTGCCCTATTTTAAAAGAATTGAATTGAATTGAGCCGAATCTAGTTTCAAGACATAGGATAACATTGATTTGGCAAATTGAAACTGTGAGGTACGAGTTCACTGTGTCTCTGGTAAGTTTACAAAATGAAGTCCTGAAAGGAATCGCACCTGCAAATCAATATCTAGCACCTCAAAAATTAGAACTGTACAAATAACTGAATTTACCATCCCTGATTCCCTGTACTTATGTTACAATTATTGTCCCTGGCACAGAAATTAAGGGATGATTTTTCAGTGTCTATACACATTTGATTTCTTTCTTCCTCAGTGTTTTTAAATACATACTAATACACATAATTTTTAAAACTTTGTTTACAACGACCCTTGTAATGTTGACCAATGCCTCCATGTCCAAACAGAAATCATGTTTTTGCTCGTTGTAACATATTATAGGAATATTTGCTCTAGAAAAACTAATTGAATCGCATGATTCAACTAACTTATATATAGCAATAACTTACAGGTTGAAAATTTCAGGTGGCCCACTAATATTTTGATATGATATATTGATAATACCTGTGCATTATTTGTAATTTTATATCTTTACATTTCTCTTCCTATTTATTTGCTCAATAAGATAATAATAAAAATAGTTTTTTGAATGAAAGGATTGCATTATACATGTATATGGATACAATATGTGATTATTGAAGATGTCTTTATTCTTGAACACAACTCATGGTGATAAATAGTTAGAGCTGTTTTCAATGTTAATCACAGACTTTGGTACTTTCAGTTTAGACTAGTCTAGAAGTCACATGGAAATATCACGTTAAAGTTCTACTTTGAAAATATGAAATCTTTGATATGACGGGTTAAAGCAGGCAAAGTGCAAATGAGTACAAGCTGGAAGCAAATCTGAGGGCTTTCATATGGGATCTTAAGCCTGACACTAATGATGATACTGACAATAATATTGTCAATATCATCATCAGTAAGATCCCATGAATTAAATTGTACATTTCTTGGTCATTCATCTCAAATGTACTGAAGTACTGTTTATACAAGGGTTAACCATCCAAATAAAATCCAAATATTACAATGGCAGTAGATTGGTTTGGCAGTATTTGATCGTTGGAAAGCATTGATCCTCATTACCTGGTCTCTCAGAGAGGAATATAAGCTCTTGGTCCTCTGGTTGCTTACCTTGAAGCATTTTAATGCACTCTTGTCAAATTGGCAGTTAGTTAAAATAACCACTACCATCATTACAGGCACTGTTGTCTATTGCCAGTGTCCAACACCGGTATTCTAGATAATAGTACCTCGCGGCTCAGCAACATTGTGACAGACCCACTGAGAGAATACTTAGGAGATTCATTTGTTGTGGAAAATACCCACAACAAACAAACAACAACGACAGTACTAACAAGAACAGAAATAACATCCGCAACAGCAACAATAATAAATAAAGGACAATAACGGGCAGCAACAACAACCCAAACAGCAACAATGTCAACAGCAACAACAATGACTACAACAACTAAAGGAGCAACAATTACAACAGCAACTGTTATAACAACTACAACTACAACAACAACAGCATCAACAACAATCACCGCCACCAGAAAAATTAGAAAACGAAGCCACGTGTGTGAAAAGTGTTGCTGTCTTTGATTTACACTTGAACTAGCCTGCACTCAGGAAGCCTTCATCAGGGTTCCGATGACTGGAAAGGAAATGAAGGGATGAATGGGCGACAAGAGAAAAGAAGAATCAAAAGACTTAGCACAATAATGACTGGTTTTAACACTAGATCCGTTTATACACACAGAATAGATGATGGAAGAATCTGTAGTCTGCCAGGGCAGACCCACTTCTACCTGAAGTTGATGACTTGATGTTTGTAGAGTAGACCCAGGTGCCCAGACAAAATTTATGTTGTTGTGTATTTTGTTGGACAGGTGGCTATGAAGAATTGATAGTTGTATATTTTTTTTTATGTTGGAAACAACATTTTGTAATGATAGCAATGATAATAATGATAACGATGATGATGATAGTGATGATGATGATGATAAGGATGATGTCATGATGATGATAATGCTGATGTAGAGTATTTATATTGCACACATATCCAACTTGTTGGGTACTCGATATGCACCTATATTAATATATTACCCCAGCTAAATTTGGCTTCCGATTCTAGTGCTCAGTTTTTTAAAGCAATTATTTCATGTCGTTACCCTTTTACTTCAATTTCTTTCTACAAAGGATATTGAGACATGGCTTGGATTCGAACCCACAATCCCCTTATTTCAGAGTCTGGAGACTAATTCACTGGGCCACAAATGCTCCATTGCATCGTATAATAACAGTCTCCATACATTTGTCATTTTTTGTGTGTCTGTTCGTAGAAGAGACTTTGTGGGTGTCAAGTTAGATTAGATTTGTCTGTGGTTACCAACCCAAAGAATACTCGGTTTCTCATCCACTGGATATAAACCAATGAAAATCATTGCATTTCATATGTTTGACTACAAATCAAGTTGAAAACAAATTATGTTATAATCAGAGAGTCAAGATGCCTTAGTCTTTTTGGATAGTGTTTGTGCCTAGTTTGTGGTCATCAGTAAAGTTCAAGTTCAGTTGAAAGGCCATTTCGCACTCTCTTATCGATGCTTTTCAATTTTGGCATTAAATTGCATTTTCGTGTTAAAGGGTGCAATTGGTAGGGGAAGAAATAGTGTTCGGGTTATAACGACCTTATCTAGCTGGAATGTATGAGTACATTTTACAATATTGAATTATGTTGAATGTGTTATAACGGCAACAAGGGGGGGGGGGGGTGAAGTAATACCATGAATGTAACTCTTACACTGGTGTGAAATGCATGGTGTTATCCTCTTTACCGGTGTAGCTTTAATTTCCAGTTTTAGCAGATGTTAGTGTGAACATCACAACTGTTTCAGAGTAGTTGCAAGTCCCCAAGTTTATGAAGGGGTGAGTAATGTGATTTTAAGCTCAAACCAGAGTGCAGACTATGGGCCAATGTCTCCTGGCTTTCGCGTGAACATCGCTATTGTCTCACGGTAGTTGGAAGTTACCTCGTCTGTAAGGGGTGAGTGGTGATTGTTTCCTCACAAGGCACCGATGAACGTGATAAAGTTCACATTTTGGATGTATAACCAACCACAAGATCTCTTGTGGAGGAGGATCGGAGAGGACTTAAGGACAAGTCCACCTTAGCAAAAAGATGATTTTAGTAAAAAGAGAAAAATCCAACAAGCATAACACTGAAAATTTCATCAAAATCGGATGTCAAATAAGAAAGTTATGACATTTTAAAGTATCGCTTAATTTCACAAAACCGTTATATGCACATCCTGGTCGGTATGCAAATTAGGAGACTTTATTGCCAATTCTGTAAAAAATGAAATATTGTATAATTCAAACAATTAAAAACAAAAGAAATTGTGAGTGAGGGACATCATCGTCTGTTTCATTTGCATGCCACTGAGTTGTGCATATCACTATTTTGTGAAAAAAAGCAAAACTTTAAAATGTCATAACTTTCTTATTTTTCATCCGATTTTGATGAAATTTTCAACATTTTGCTTGTTTGATTTTTGCATATTTATTCAAATCAACATTTTTCTAGGGCGGACTTGACCTTTAAAAAAATTATATCAAGTGTGATGACAGTCCGTATTTTGGTTGTGAATAGTAAGACATATTTGTTCCCCATTGATAGTGATAGTCATATTGATAATAATGATGATGATTAAAGTGGTGATAATGATAATAACAAATTTACATTTATGTTGAATAAAAATCAAAGTATTATTCTGACTTGAACTGGGAAAAATTATATTAACACATGTGTTTTGTGTTGATCTTTGCAAGCTGTTTGACCAAACTCAGGATTATTTTTCCTCTTTTGTGGAAGTTTGCTTCAATGTTTTTGGCATACAGGATATCTGGGTATCAGCACCTCAGAATATTTGAACTTCACGGCCTGTATTCAGAACTTTGGTTTAATTCAAACCCTGGCCTAAAATTTTGATTTAACTATGGATTGCCAATTATAATGGAAATCCCCTACAGTATAAGTTCGAATATCAGCTCATACGACATTCAAATAATTGATAACTGTCGCAGAATGATATCAGAAATAGTTTTCTCCTCTATAAAAGCGTGTCAGAAAGAACACGGTAAACAGAAAAAACACAATGTAAGCCAATTTTTACTTTCTTTTTAGAAAATCTCCTTTAGCATGATTCTCATTTAGCGTCCATGTTTTTTTTCGGTTCAATTTTATATTTTAATTCCAGCATTCTGTTCATTCTTGCAATTTTACTCTGGAGGCCGGATTAAACCGGAACGGAATCAGCTGCGGATCCATCTGAATACGTGTATTCAGGTGGTTTCGGGAGTATTCTGTTCTCCCTCTGCGAATGCAAGAAAATTAAGGAAGGATTCGGGAACATTCAAATCCACCAAAGCCATCAGAATTAGGCCGAATTCGGCTAGAATTGGTCCGAATTTATTCGGGGGAATTCGGTTTTGGTGTAACCCTGGATTGATGACGTGCATGTCGAAAAATGTTAGTATGTCAATCTTCTATTGACTGCATGGTGACCCAATGAAGGGTCACCATTCATATGAAAGTCATACATTCAAAATTTCAAACAACTTTTTGAAGCATCACCCAAGTACAGATTTTTTTTTTCAATGATAGTGCACTCAGACTTTCACATAATATGACATCATGTTTCTTTCATGATTATTACAAGTAGTTGTGTACCCTTGATTGGCATTCAATTGAGGAAGTTATTATGACTTCCTTTACAGACGTTGCCTTTGAAAGGTCCCCTCCTTCTTTTTTAATCTAGACCAGAAAAATAGTTTCCCCTCATTTAACTCATTAAATACTAAACTTGATTGGTTGAACACTTTACATGGCAATGGAATGAAATGACTTTTCTTCGTTTAACCCACGGACTACCAATGTGAGTTTAACACCAGAATAATCATTTCCTCCATTTAACTTATTGAATACTAAACTTGATCGGTTGAACACTTTACATGGCAAAGGAATGAAATGACTTTTCTTCATTTAACCCATGGACTACCAGTGTGAGTTTAACACTGATTCGACTTTTAAATATTGGAATGGTTTGAGTCTTGCCATAAGACAGTCCCCATCTGTAGCGATGTTCAGAAAAAAACATAAAAATCCCATCTTTTTTATAGTTTGTAGATATCAACTAATTTATTGTCAGCGCTTTGGGCCTAATAGGAAAAATAATAACAATAACAGCAATAACAACAACAAGCATAATAATAATAATAATGATAATTTGTTGTTTCTTAATGAGTGTATGTTGTAGATACATAAACTTATGACATAAGAATGCAATAAGGGCCTAGTTCATGGCACGGCTGGCAGAAGGGCGCAAATTTTTGCCAAACAGAAGGGCGCACGCATTCAATCCCATCTTACCTATAAAATGTCTTATTTCAGACCAAATATACTATGCGTGTTCCATTTCATTCCTTCATTCATTCATTTAACTTTGGTCTGAAATAAGTTGATATTTTATAGGTTAGATGGGATTTATTGTGTGCGCCCTTCTGCTTGGCGAGAAATTTACGCCCTTCTGCCTGCCGTGCGACAAGTTCATATATATTTTAGATGAGACAAACATCTCTCATCATACCTTATTACTCAGCGAAAAGAAGAGGTCAAAATAACGACCCACCCCCTCCCCAGTGCCTCCTTCACACCGTCATATAGGTCACTTGCACGATGGCATCATTCGCCATGCAGCCCACACTCTTACTCCCCTTTACAACATCGTAATTTTGGTACCATACATCATTTACAGTTTTATTCATTTAAAAATGCCCTTTCATAGTGATGTTCACTATTTACTTTGCACCCTACTCCAATAGGGACATGTAAAGTCCCTATTTGACCCAATCTGCATTTTTTCTAAAAGTATTAATTTGATAACCTTTTTTTTGTTTCTCTCTTCATATTATACGATGAAGGTTAATTTATATAGAAGTATTGTAATTACATGTTTGAATTTATTGCTATTTTGTGTTATTCCATGTAGGCACCAGAAAATGTGGAGAACCTCTCGACAGAATTTTCAATTCTTTTAGGTGATCCTCAGGCATTGGCTGGTGCTCAATTTTACATTTCTTTTGTAATGTTACTATAGCTGTCATGTTTTCTTGCCTGGAAATAAAATAAATAAATGAATAAAGTTATTTGTATCCCAATCACAATACTGCTTTTAATGGTATTTTTTTTGGTCTAAGATGTGGCAAAAATCCTTCAAATCCATCAAGAAAATAGAAGATTTTGATATTTAGTTCCACTTTTTCATGGTTCATTTATTGGGTTTGTCTTCTTTTATTTATAAGTTCTTTGTAATTTTTTTGTGATCCTTCCACTGTTCTTAAATATTTTCACTTGTGTTATTATGTATTTTATTGAATTTCTTGATTTGTATGTTTCTTTAATATGAGAATTGTGGTGAAATAAAGTTTCAAAGTCTTTCCCTGACAGAAGTAACAAAATGTGAATAAATGAAAACTTTTGTTATACATATTGCATTTTGGTAATTACTTCGGATTGATAACTTTAACTTGATCAGAGAATTATATAGGCATTTCTGCTGCTTCATTTACAATCATTTTTCATTTGTAACAAAAACTATTTTCCCTTCTTTTTGCAGGGCAATCCTACACAGGCAACTGGCAGCTTATAAGAAGAACTACAATCAGCGCACCTAGGTACGTCTCTGGCTACCAGACACCCCGGCAGAACGGTGGCAGTCAGAACCCCACTAACTCTGGCGGAAGCCGGACAGTCGTCCACACCACTGGACAGATCCCCTCCAGGACGTCCATCCACACCACCGGACAGGTCATCAGGCAGAACATCGCTAGAGGATCGGTCCAGACCTCCGCCCTGAACAGTCCCAGGACTGGGGTGATCTCCTACCAGCAGATACTGTCCAGACAGAACCCTTCATCGTCATCATCTTACAGCTGTAGGTCCAGGGGGTGTGACTATAGATGTCAGGTCGGAAGCAACGGTCAGGTCCAGTGTATCTGTCCACCAGGTTATAGACTTGGTACAGACCAGAGGAGCTGTGTAGGTTAGTACAATGCCTCTACTGCATTTTGAGGTACTTTATCAATTCATATCTTCAAAGACATCAAGGTGTTATTGCAAGCTTTAATTTTGCAGTAACTGACATTATCGGGCTACTCGAGGCTGGCTTTGGCTTCAAGGACAATGATGTGGCCTTAAACTTTGTTCATGATCTCTGATGTCTTGGTCTCTGAGGTCTACAATGTTTGGACACTTGGCCTTGGTCTTGGACAGTTCGGCATTATGGACCTAGTTCATGAAACTTGGCCATAAGGTTAATCAAGTATTACTGAACATCCTGCTTGAGTTTCACGTCACATGACCAAGGTCAAAGGTCATTTAGGGTCAATGAACTTTGGCCAAATTGGGGGTATTTGTTGAATTACCATCATAACTTTGAAAGTTTATTGGTCTAGTTCATAAAACTTGGACATAAGAGTAATCAAGTATCACTGAGCATCCTGTGCGCATTTCAGGTCACATGACCAAGGTCAAAGGTCAATGAACTTTGGCAATAATGGGGGTATCTGTTGAATTACCATCATAACTTTGAAAGTTTATGGATCTGACTCATGAAACTTGGACATAAGAGTAATCAAGTATCACTGAACATCCTGTGCAAGTTTTGCATCACATGATCAAGGTCAAAGGTCATGTAAGGTCATTGAACTTTGGCCATTTTAGAGGTAATTATTAGATTGATGTCATTACTTTCAAATTTTATAGATATAGTGTATAAAATGTGGATATAGGGGTAATCAAGTTTCACTGACAAGTTTTAGGTCACATGATCAAGGTCAAATGTCAGTGAACGTAGTATTGTTTCATTATATGAATGTTTTTTTATGTGAATAATTATTTGATAGTAGTTTTCAAAGTCAGCACTGCTGCTATATTGAATCGCGTGATGCAGGTGAGACCGCCAGAGGCATTCCACTTGTTGTGAGAAGGTACTCCGTTTTGTTGGATACTGTATTAGAGTACCAAGTTATAAAAAAACACAATGAGGTTATCCTTGAATCAAGGAGAGTGCCTTTTGAGGAAAATGCAAGTTACTTAGATCAGTAAGTCCTTCAGGTTACTGTATTTTACACAGTCACCCTCCATTGGTAATTGATACTAAATCTGAAATAGTCTTTTTAATGATTCGGTAATAAGGAAATGTTGACTATTTAACACCAGTCCGAGTTCCTCAATGAAAACAGAAGTGTTGCATGTGTCATCATGATTAAGGAAATCAGCTAGCCTCAGAGAGCGCACCAGAGACTATTAGCAATGGTGTCACCGTGGTGGAAAGGGGTCATTCTCCGAATGAGAACTAAATGTGCAGCATCATAGAGCTCGTTCCCACTGCTAAGTGTTCGGGGGGGGGGGGGTTGCTAACACAAAGGATTGCGATTAATAGGAAGTATGAGAGAACATTTCTGATTGGTTTCTGGGCAGTGATTTAAACAAAATATGCATGTAACAATGATTTTGATTGGCCATCGCTATTTAGCAATTGATCACTAACCATTGTGACATGGACCCCTGGACTGTCAATTCTTTGAAGCCTTATTTGCTTCGGGGAGCATTTCATGAACAGTCATGCAAGCCATTTTAACCGATTAATTTGCTCTTAGCCAATCAGAAGCAAGGATTTTCACTAGCTTATAAGTTGTCATGGAAAAATCACTGACAAAATTCTATTCATGAATAGATTTGCACCATTGGTTTAGGTTCCATCCTTAGCCAATTTAAGAGTTTTAGTGCTTTTTTTTCAAGCATAGTTTTTTTCCAGCAATTACCGAATGATGATGCAATAAAAGTGTCAGGCCATGTTTATGTTGTTCCAAGAGTTTCAAAGTTATTTTCCACGATTTTGATTAGGAATCAGAGTTAAAAAAAAACATTAATCTGTAGTTCTCACTCCCCACCCAGGTGTAAAGGGGATACCCCCTGTAATAGCATTCCAAGACCATTTTCTACTTGGCATATTAATGCCTCAGAACTGGAACACTGTCAAATGATTGTGAATGGAAATTAACAATTTTTTTTTTATCTAAACGGTAGACTTTTAAAAACCAAAACCCAAGAAGAGAAGCAATCTTATTGGAAAGAGTAAAATGAGAGGAACAATTTAAAACAAGTTTCATCAAAATCGGTTATGAAATAAGAATGTTATAGACATTTAAAAGTCTTGCTTTTTCTATGGGGATCCTCAAATTGGCAAAAGTGCTTCAAAATGGCTGATTTTGTGGACAACTCCATCTTTTAGTGCACAAATTTTCAGATTTTCCCCTTTATTTCTGATATTTCACATTATCTCCTCCTGACCTTGAAATATGTGGTATGAATTATATTTTCCCATGTTGTGCTCAAAAGGAGGCAGGATGCAATTTGAAAGAAAATGAGGAAAATCTGAAAATGTGTGTAAAAAAAATATGGAGAGTTGTCCACAAAATCAGCCATTTTGAAACATGTTTTGCCAATCTTAGGGTTCCCCATAGAAAGTGCAACAAGAGTTTATTCTATAACCGATTTTGATAAAAAAAGTTTTAGATTGCTCCTCGCATTTTATTCTTTCTGATGAGATGGATTTTCTCCTTGTATTTTGGTTTCCTTTAAGCCTGAATGCAGTCCAAGCTGATTAAATGTGCCGCATCATAGCTTATTAGTTCAGCTTTCATCAAAGTGATCTTACGGTTCATCATTCAGTAGAAGTTACATCATTAATGCTTCCTCCTGTCCGATTTGATTAATTGTGTATGCTTGACATTTTCTCCGTTCTGCTTTTAGGAGATATCGAGGGCCAACGTGCCATCGATTTCAGGACATTCCTCTCATTTGTTAACTGATGAATGACATCACTCTTTTTGCTACCTTTCCCATTTCACTCCAAGACTCAAAATTTAATTCATTTATTATGTTCCAGCTATAGTTAGCCGAATGTACAAATTTTAACTAGATTGAAAAATGAACTTAACCTAAAGTATTTTAGATATTGTATAGCAATCAAGAAATCAATAAGAAAAGTTTTTTGATAAATGAGGACTGCTATTGAAATTATGGATTAAGTTTTAGACAATTTAAATTTTTGAATTGTTTCAAAGTACCTTTATACCTCAGTCACATTTGCTCTACGGTGGCCGTACGGTGAGTCGAAAACAGCTGTTTTATTCATTTTTGTTCAAACCACATATATGTAGCAATAACAAAAAATGTTAAAAAAACAGGTTTTTTACTCGCCGTTATGGCCGCCATAGAGCAAATGTGACAGAGGTATTAGCCCCTACATTTGTCATGGTCTCTTTAGCTTCTAGCTGTACCTATAAACAAGACCTTGATTGCTCTTAATAATATTAAAAAGTGTTTGTAATTTGCCAAAACTTGTCTTACAAAAGCTCAAAATAAATGATAGAAGATTAGAACACATGTATAGAGGTTTTGAACTGTTACCGAGCATAATTGACACTGTTAAAGTCGACTTTGCAAGTTTAACTTCAATTTGAGCTGCCAAGTTTAAAGCCAACTGCATTCTGTTAAAGCCTTTCTATGTCTGCGTTTATGCGACCTCAAGCCAGAATCATGATTTGAATCATGATTCAAAACACAAACATGAATCACAATATCACAGAATCAGCGTTTAGACGACCTTCATTCCAATGCTGTTTCTCCTTGCAGATTCGGGCCAATCCAGTGCGCATCACTAGTGCGCAGTTTGACAGAGGAAGTTTTTCGCACGTGTTTCGGCTCTCGAAAAATCTTTTGCTTCCAGAATTCAGTCTATACCTCATTTTGTTTAATTCTATCATATAGGGTCCATATGCTTCTATTCATCTTGTTAATTTATCCAAAATGGTGTTCGGAAGTGAATTTCAGCGTAGATCCAATTTGATATTGATACTGTATACTCAACAACAACTGAGATCATTGTCTGTCCAGTTAATTCATTTACTAGAACTTGAAGACATGACCAAAAAATGAAAAGAAGTGGCGGATAAACGCACCCTATGTCTGCCAGTCAGGCTTTCAGCTGTGACACACTGTTTATTTTGTCGTTGGGAAAATGTCAACAACTTTTAGGCTTGAGGTTGATTTAAGAATCGGTTCCATCGTAATTGAGAACCTGTAAACAGCCACTGACATGAGACTGATTGAAGATTAAAAAATACTTCCTTTTCTGTATTCAAGGAAAGTAGAAAATTGGAATTTCATAGCAGGAGAATTGAACTGTAATTCAAGCTATTAGGTCAATGTTACAAGTTTCTTTGAAGGAATCAAGTTTTTTTTTATAAAGATATATTTGTTTTTCCTTTCCTGCCTTGCAGTAAATGAGTTTTTCTTATACGTAAAAAAAACCAACCCACTTACTAACATCCTAGCTATATCCCATGCTTGGTTTCAACTTGAATGACTTGTTATACTGGATGATTTGATGGGGTTCTTTAGGGGGGGACTTACTTTTGATGTTGTGTTTATTTAGATCAGAAATTACTTCCAATCAATAAAGATATCATTGTATGATTATGATATATGAAAAGGTCAAGGATATGTTTAATATGAAACTGCACTGCAAAAACTCCGGTGTTGATTTAACACCAGCCCGGAATCTATATATGTCCACACCAGAGAAGTATTGAAACAACACCAGTTTGGAATCAAACCGATGCTGTTTTAAAACTAATCGGTGTTGTATAAACACCTATCTGGTGTTAGACTAATACCAAACCGGTGTTTTTAACACTTCTCTGGTGTGGCTGGTGTTAAATCAACGCCGGAGTTTTTGCAGTGTGGGCTTATTTAAGGTTGTAATGAAATGATGGATCTAGGTGATAATTTTGATATTCAATAAGATACATGTATTGTTACACTAATTCGATTAAACTTAAATGTTTTATAGTGTTATATACCTGGTCTAAATAATGAATGCTATCCTACTAGTCACCATAACATTTAGCAATCCATATAAAGTAGAATTTAAATTTAAAATCAAATGCAGACTACATACAAAATAAGTGTGAATACTATGTGAATAATGATATCATCATGAATTATACTCTAATGCCTTTTTGCTTTCAATATATTTTAATGAATTGAATAAACCATGAAACACACATCTTCTTCTATTCTTTTTAATAAAGGTGGAAAATAATACATTGTGGGATTTTTTTCAAATTGCCTGACCAGCCTGAAAACTTAAAATTAAATTTTCCTGAATAATGTATTGTATGGAAACATAGTAAAAAGTAAGGGAGTGGTGAGGGTGATTTCTGTGAGCGCGAGGTGCATCCAGCCACCCCTGTTGTTGGGGACTAGACAGGATTTAAGACCTGGGTCCCGTAACACAAAAGTTAGCGATTGATCATACGCTTGATTTTCACAATTGATTGTGCATTGTAGTCAATGCAACCAATTGTAAACAATTGTTCTATGATCATTGCTAAGCTTTGTGTTACGGGCCCCAGGATTACTTCTACTTCAGACCCTTTCATTAATAGAAAGAAAATTTTGTTTTCTTGTAGATGTTGACGAGTGTAGTCGATATCCTGGTCTTTGTCAGCAAGGATGCCAGAATACTCTTGGAGGATACCGCTGCATCTGCTCAAGTGGGATGCTTACTGCTAACAGGAGGACATGCTCTGGTGAGTGGTCGAATGATGGTGGTGATGGTAGTGGTGGTGGTGATGATGATGATGATGGTAGTGATGATAATGATGGTGATGATGATGATGGTGGTGGTGATGGTGTTGATGGTGATGATGATGGTGGTGATGATGATGGTGGTGATGATGATGGTGGTGATGATGGTGGTGATGATTATGGTGGTGATGATGATGGTGGTGATGATTATGGTGGTGGTGATTATGGTGGTGATGATGATTATGGTGGTGATGATTATGGTGGTGATGATGATGGTGGTGATGATGATGGTGGTGATGATGATGGTGGTGATGATTATGGTGGTGATGATGATGGTGGTGATGGTGATGGTGGTGATGATGATGGTGGTGATGATTATGGTGGTGGTGATTATGGTGGTGATGATGATTATGGTGGTGATGATTATGGTGGTGATGATGATGGTGGTGATGATTATGGTGGTGATGATGATGGTGGTGATGATAATGGTGGTGATGGTGGTGATGGTGATGATTTGGCCTAGACATGATGGCAATTGTGATAATGGTGATGATAATGATGATATGAGGGTACTGGTTGTGATGGTGATGGTGATTTTGCCATTTCGGTGATTGTGATTTTGGGGATGGCTACTTTGGGGATGGTGATAATTGTGATGGTGATGGTAGTGGTGGGGTTGATTGTGATGATGATGGTAATTGTGATACTTGTGGCGGTGGTGGTGATGATGATGATGGAGATGGTAAAAGAAGGTGATGGTGATGATAGTGCTTGTGAAAAATAATGATGGTGATGTTGATTATGACGATGGTGATGTGAGGATGTTGATATTGATGGAGGTGATGATGAAGGTTATGGTGGTGGTGGCCGGTGACAATGATAGTGATGATGGTGTTGGTGAGTGCATAATGATGTTGATAGCGATGATGATGATTATGGATATGGTGGTGATGATGGCACTGATGATTCATCATTTTGAGCAGCTTTGAGAAAAAATAAAGTGCTTAATATCTCAACTTGTGCGAAATGTAGATTTTTCCATGGGGAGGCAGAATCATCATCATCATCCGCAACTCAATCATAGATATTGATTATAATTATGATTGAGTAGGGGATAGTGATGATGATTGCCTGTTTGGTGATGATGTTTATTATAGCAATGACTGAAATGAACAGTTATTTCAGCTGTGATAACAATCGTACAGTACTTGCAGTTATCGTGATGATAATATGTTTTTATGGTAATCACAATTATTATTTTCTTACTATCAAGCAATTTTCCTGTTATGTCTGATTCATATTTCATTTTACTACCAATCTTCAGGGGGATGCCAGAGCTGTAATTCCAACATCAGACCCAATCCAAGACCCGATCCGAGACCAAACCCGCAGCAGAACCCAAGACCGTACCCGTTTCCCAATTCAAACACCAATTCCAATCTTAATCCAAACCCCAACCCAGGATCGTCCTGCCCACCCGGTTTTGTGCAGAGGAGAACTGCAGATGGCATTCAGTGTGTTGGTAAGTTATAATAATATTCTGCTTTTATTGCTCATTCCAGGGGGGGGGGGGGGTTGGGGGGCACTGTCATTACAAATTGGACTCTATGCGTGTACATTGGTTTTCAATATAAACCCTATACAAGAATTCACCCTTCGATCTTGGGGGGAGGCTCTGTCTTTTCAAGGTGGAAAGCATACTCATACATGGAATTTCAATATGGACCTGAAACAATTTTTCACCTTTCCATCTCAGAATACCCTAATCCAATATTTTCATCATGTTTTTGTTACCTTCGATAATATCCCAAATATTACATATCCATGATAGTGTTGAAAAGTAGGGTCTATACCTTTTGTTCCAGATTTTGGTCATTCGATACGAGTACCCCTTTCACATGCTTATGTGTAATAGCATGGTGTCCACATTGTATTGAATGGCAGTGCTCCCCCTCTTCCCCGCGGTGAATAACATAACATGGGATTGATATACGTTATTGCTGAAATATTACCAGGACATCATATTCTTGCTTGCATCTTCCTGTTTGCTTTTTTCCCCCTTCTCTTTTGATGTTGCTTTCTTTGTCCTCATCTATTTTTTAGGGAGGGAAGGGGGGGGGGGGAGGGATAGTAAATGAACATTCTTTCAAATAGCACCCCAAATGTATGCAATTCATATTACCTTTCTCTTCCCTATGGTGGTTGGTGGTGGCAGGGTATGGAATCAGGCTTACCCCATAGTCCTCTTGTGAAAAGAGTTGCAGTCAAACGCAACTCCAATAATCAAACATAAAACATGATTTACAAACAATCAATAGCATACAATTGGGAGTTAAGATCGACTCTTTGAGTTACGATCACATGAAACTCTTTCTGTAATGGACCCCAAAATGACTTATTATTAATAGGAACAAGGGCATACATGTTGGAAGATAATAGATCCAGGATGTTTCTTGGTTCCTGTATTCTGTTAGAAGTTTTTCATTCTGTCTAGATCAAAGCTGGTTCACAGTGATCGTAGTCTTCTTCTCATTAATTGGTCGATGATAATTTGGCAGTTGCCGTGCCCTACAATGACATTTAACCCATTCTCGGTGAATGTACAACATGTGGGTAACTACTGGACTGTCTCCGTTTAGGGCTTGTTCAGACTTTTAAATGATATTGAGCTACCTTTACATTATCGTTTTTTTTTCGTTATTCATTCGTACCAGATGTACAGATGAGAAGAGTCATGATTGAGTTTCATATTTTGCATCTTTTTTTTGCACACCATCTTCAGGAACTGCTCTTTTTAAAGCGGAAGTTTATCCTGACAATTAGTTTATAAATTAGAGAAGAATATTTGTTAAAGGTAAATGCTAGTTTTGGTAACGATATCAAAATGAGTTCGTACAGAATCCAATGAAATGACCACCAAAGTGTCTGTTTGTATAAATAAAACGCATGTGCCAAAGGATTCTGGAAGAAATTGTGTAATTGCTGAGAAATCAGCAAATAAGCACAGGATTCGGGTAGAGCGTCGGGCCCGACACTCAAAGCAATAATTATACACTGTCCCACGTGCGCTTATCTGTGTTGGGGAAGTTCAGTCTGAACATTTGTCAGCGTAGATTTCAAGATTTCACAAAGTTTGGTTTATGTAACTGTACCAGATCTAGATCCTCGATGATATACTGATAATTAAGCCTGGTTTTACAGAATTTCTCATGAAATCAGTGTTTACTGCAACTACTGGAATTTCTCTTTAAGGTTTGATGAAAATTCATCAAAGAATGAGAAAGTTTTTAATTTTTCAACTTTTTGATTTTGTGACATCACAAACAAGCAGCACTTCAAATTCAGTTGCGCGTGGTATGTAACGCATCGCCACATTGGTCACAACATGCGCGCAGGATGTGCACTAACACAAGCTATCAGTCAGATTACGCGTTAAAGTGCCCATTGGCATTTTAAGCATTACTCTAAGTCACACTTTACTCTTAGTGTAACACATCCTATGTGAAGCTTAGACCAAGTGACAATTAGACCAAATTGATGATACACCAAATAAGTTTAACCCATAAGTTATAAGACTATGTGAGATGTAATATATCTGTATAGCTGTATACAATATCTGTATACAATAATATATCTGTAAAGCGCTTAGACATGTCATTCAGATGTATTAAGTGCTATATAAAAGCGGATTATTATTATGTGAGATGTAGACCAACGCATGTAGATCAAATGAATGGGGCATCATGGTCTAGTGGTTACGATTCTCGTCTTTCAATCTGAAGGACATGGGTTCAATTCCCAGCCATGGCGTGTTTTCTTTCAGCAAGAAATTTACCCACATTGTGCTGCCCTCAATCCAGGTGAGGTAAATGGGTATCGGCAGGAAGTAATTCCTCAAAAAAAGCTGTGTGCACCTGAATAGTTAGACCAGCCTAGCTGGGGTAATATAGGAGCGCCTTGAGCACCTAGCAAGGTGGATACGTGCGCTATACAAATCCTATATTATTATTAAAACATTTCATATAATGCCAAAATTATTCTTGAGTATGAACACATCAAACAATCTGTTTCCCATGCATGCTTGGTAATCATTAGTGACCTTTTTGCGCTACAGGAAAGGAGGAGACGTAACCAGCTGCAACTTTGATCTTAAAATACTGTCATTTTTTTTCTCAGGATTTCAACGATGCCGTCATTACATCTGTAGATCATTTTATGCCTACCTTGCAATGGTTTAATCCTTTCCTTCGCTTTGGCTTTTTATTAAGTTTTGGAGCCTGCAACGTGATGACTGCCAAATGATAGAGAGAACAAATTTTTAAACGCATTTAAAGGTCAATTCCACCCCAGAAAAGTGTTGATTTGAATCAATAAAGAAAAATCAAACAAGCATAACGTTGAAAATTTCATGAAAATCGTATGTGAACTAAAAGAGTTATGATATTTTAAAGTTTCGCTTAATTTAAAACAGTTTTATACACATCCTGGACAGTACGCAAATGAGGGGACTGATGACATCACCAACTCACTATTTCTGTTGTAATTTATTACATGAAAATATGAATTATTCTAATTTTGTCCTCATTGTCATATGAAACAAAGTGTTATTCCCCCTGGACATGAGGAATTACCTCTGTTTAACATTTTATGGTTAAGTAAAGTTTGTCCTAATTGTTAAATCTGTAAAAAGTGAACTATTGTATAATTCAAACAATAAAAAACAAGAAATAGTGAGTGAGGGACATCATCAACTCTCTCATTTGCATATCACTGAGTTATAACTGTTTTGTGAAAAATAAGTAAAACTTGAAAATGTCATAACATTCTTATTTACATCCAATTTTGATGAAACTTTCAGTGTTATGCTTGTTGGATTTTTTTATTCAAATCAACTTTTTGTCAGGGTCGATTTGTCCTACATGTATAAACAAATTTAAGTAAGAAAACCTGAAAGAGTACATTACAAGTATACATTCTACAACATTGTATGAGTACTGTGTTGGAAACGTGAGAATGAAATGAATAAATGAACAGGACATACATGTAATAATAAAAAGAAAACATTTAATCAAACAGAAAATCATGATATTTGGCAAAGTGGTTTAGAATCAGAAATTCACATGATTTTTCATGATTTTATTTTTTATCCTTAATGGATTTTAAAATTGAGTGAGGCGATTTTGTGGGTTTTTCTACCGAAGGATAATTAGCATGTCCTTTTCAACTTTTAATATCTTACTTTATTATTTGGACTAGAAGTACATGAAATAAATTCCTGAATCCTATAAAAATCAACATTTTAATAATGTTTTTCGATCTTGTTATGAATGAGCACTCGATAATCATTGCCAAGTAAATGCCAATTTCTTGCGATAGGAGCTCCCTACTTCAGTCAAATTGAAAACTCAATTAATTGGAAATGACCTGTATGACCCCGTGAAAATGATAGTTGCCATGACTACCAATCAAAACATTTTCTTTATCAGCTGACTAGAAGTGAATATGATACAGGGAGATTTTTTATATAATTTATGCTGAAAACAGAGGGATAGTTGTGAATTAGCTTGCGCTTTGATATTTTTTTTCCAATCATAGAATTAAATTAATCTTGAGTTTGCAGTGATTGATAAAAATCATTGGAGTCTTTTGGCAGATTTGACATCAATATTTTAGATGTTTTAAAACCATTCTATTATCAGATTTATTTGTAATTATGTTAATTATAATATGAATGTCTCAGTTTTGTAGTGCGTTAGGTCTGCAAAATAAAATGATAGAACTCATTAGCTTCTTGCAAACGCCCCCAGAGGCCAGAGTACAGTGTAATATACCATAATCATATATGCTTGATTCTTATCACTACATTTGAATTTTTTGTGTGTCAAATTAATTCCAAGGAGAAAATTGTTCTCCATAAATTGTGTTGGAATTGGTCAAAGTCACATGACCTCAAAACACCAGTCAGAAATGACCGCTAGGTCAATAACTTCTGGTCAAGTTACTCCCAGGTGGTCCAAGTGAAATTGACCTCCAATTTGTTCTAAAATTTGTAACAATTTCTCCATTATTAAGTCATTGCTGACCTATAAAGATTCTTATTCCTCCTGTTCACCCCCTGAAACTTAAAATTTGGCAAGTGATAGAAAACAGATAAATCAATATAAAACTTACAGAGCGTTCTGATAAACTTAATAGCAGTGATTAAAGCATGTCGACAGCATTGGAGAAAGTTTAATATTGTGAACTTTATTGTGCTAAAAGTGTAGTGATTGTTTAACATTTCTTTTTAATTCATTCTTGGTGATTTTTTAGTTTAATAGTTGGTCAGATTTAGTGGCATCTCCTAGTAATGTTATTATTCATTTTTCAAAGTAAAAGACCTTGATAAACATTTATATTTAGGTGTTGTAGGTTTTATCAAAGAGCCTGAAATGTACATCAAGATTGTGTCCTGAAATGTTTGCCCAATTTCTAAGAATTTCTAATATACCAAGAAGAAAGAATATCTAATTGCTGTCGACTGACTCAATTTTTTTGACATTTTATATTCTGAACGTCAGTGTAAGATTGGACAATGGCACATGGCTAAAATGAGTGAAAAATATTCAAAACAGCAATCATCATAGAGTCCTGTTAACCTTGATAAACATCTTGAAATGCAGTACTTATTGCAAGATAAGTGGTATTATTTCATTCATTTTATCCTTTGGGTACCTCTTCTGATATCTCAAAAAGGGACTTTTTCCCATTCTTTGAGCGGTTGTTCCATTACCACCTTTCCCTTTAATATTCTGTCTTTGCCATTCTAGCATGGTAAATTGCTAAAACGTGATCATCGTCAGGGGTGATATCCTCACACAAAACGCATTTGTGTCTTGTAACTGTTTCAATCTACTCTCGTAAATCCAAGGGAATTTGTTTGACCCCACTTTTATTATGAAGAAAAATAGACACATTAAGATACAATGATACTCTGATTAGCTTTCCGTGACGATATGCCAAAGTTCGGCAAGTGGTGAAGTCAGAGAGAAAGTTTTGATTATATTGTAGCTAGTCTGATTGGTTGAGACCAAAGTTGGAAAGTGAATCCACAGCATTAAGCGACTGTAATTGGGACTCATTTATTCAAGTACTCACAGGGGGAGTGGAGGGGGGGGGGGAACTCAAAATAGATCGCTGTATACACCCTAAACATGTTCTTTTTGTCCAATATACCATATGTTTCCTTGTTGTTTCTTAGTAAAATATATATTTGTGATACATAAGTATTTCTTTAGTGGTTGCAGGGCATTCAAATCAGTATAGGAATACAGTGTATAAATGATTGTTTTATACCTAAGGTAGCCACTTAACTATAAGCTAACACAGAAGTTGACCCTGCTGAGGATAGAACCAATGACCTCCCGTCATGGGGCGGGGGGGGGGGGGGATGTACCCCTGAGTCTCCAAATTGAATTCCAAAAGATATTCAAAACAAACCCTTTCCCGGGATATCTGGCTTTTAATTGTTGTATTTGATAACTAATAGGGAGTTGTTTTCTCCACGACGCATGACGGATTCAAGAACATAGAAAATATATTGTCAAATCAAATGCACTTCATGACAAAGAGCAACCAAAAGGTCTTTGTGAAAACTTGTTGAATCAAAATTGCTGTTTCGCCCTGGACTCTGGACAAAGGTAATACATGTATTTTCAAATTTGCGTTAGCTCAGAAACTTAGAACAAATCTGTTGTTCCGGTTCACCAATCATTAACAAAGACCTTCCAGCTGTTCTTTGTATTTTGACAGACATTTTCAATACATTTACTCTGTTCTTGAATCTGTCGTGCGTTGCGGTGTGAAAACTCATGTTGTATTCAAACACAAGTTTTACGTCCGAGGCCCAGTCTGAGGCCCTCGGACCGACATCATCGTGTTGGTCGCGTGTTCGAATCCCACCATGGTCTGGCGTCCTTTGACAAGGCGTTAATCTATCCACACCTTGCCACTCTCGACCCAGGTGCTAAATGGGTACCCGATAGGATGTGAAAGTCATTGTAGCTTGTCCGTTACTGTGTGCGCCCCACCGGCGACTGACTTGAATACTCCCCAGGGAGTGGAGGACATGCACACATTGTGTGCGGGAATGACTGATTGAATCCGATGACCGGGTAATAATATATCTGTAAAGCGCTTAGACACATTGTTCATATGTATTAAGCGCTAGATGAAAGCAGATTATTATCAAAGTACAAGGTCTGCGAAACACAGACTTCGTGATTTTGATCAAATGAGGCATTGTTACCTCTGGGGGTTGTTTTTGTTATTATCATTATTATCATGAAGATAAATATGATTACTCTAAACCAAGTCTGGACCTAAACTCTTTCAGCAGCAGGTGGGAGGCTTACAATGTGACCTTTGACCTATTTTCAGTCAACTCAGCAAGGGGATGATTGGTTCTTCTGAGTTGGAAAGGAAATATTGGGATATGATGTACATATCCATCATTGGAGATCAGAAAAAGAATTCAGAAGTAATTCCTCCCACCAGGCATGTAAATTTTTATTGATGTGTTTTGTGGTGAAAATACAAATTTGCAGCGTTAAAGTTAAAAACGGGTCGCCTGTTTTATAAACCTTGGTTCCTTCAGGAGAAGTTGCATATTCTGGGAGATTTTTTTTAAACAAAGATTAAATGTTTTACAAATATATTATACTCAGATTCCAAATTTTATTTGGTATGTAACACATCGCTGTATTGCTTTTAATATTGCCTGCTCATTAAGCATGGAAAGTTGTGATGTGCTCAAGGTCATAACACATCTAAGATAATCTTTTTGTGTCACTAATGGGGGGGGGGGGGGGGGTTGGGGTGAGGTACATAATATAGGAGGCTGTTCTCATTACGTTCCTAAAACTAGTTTACTGGGAACTGGTTCAGAAAGCCAGTTTGGAAGATCGCTTTGCTAGCGTTCTCACTTGATCACACGAAAGTGGTTTTCAAAATCACTTCACGTAAAGCGCTCTTGTTGCTATGGAAACGCTCTCAGTGGGGTGACATGTTTCGCGCGAAATTCGAAACCGCAGCATAGGCATTCTACACCTGTCGTGTGGAGTAGCGCGCTCAAAATGTGCGAAGATCGCTTCCCGAAGAACGGTTGTGTCCTCACTTACGCTTAAACCAGTTTAACGAGGCAAAGCGATCTTGAAAACTACATCGCGAGGTGGTTTTCCAAACTGGTTTGGAAGATCGCTTCCAAGACCGCTTTGACCGTTCTCACTACGCGTTAAACTAGTTTCCACTAAACTAGTTTCCAGTAAACTAGTTTTAGGAACGTAGTGAGAACAGCCTCTAGGACACAGTGCACCTTCCCTTGGATAAGGTATAGACCTAATGTAAAGTCCAAAGTTTTCTGCAAAATGGAAACACAAAAAAAAATTACACAATTCGGAAAAACATGGAGGTTACAGAATTCCACAGATGTGATGTGCAATATCAGAGATTCGTATTTCTGTTTCTTCCCTTCTCGTGTCGCAAAACGTTGGCATGTCGGGGTTATTTCAAAGATAACTTTCAGGACAAAATTCCTCTTACCATCTTTTAAAGGGATGTACACTATTCTTCTCATCTTCTCGTGCTGGTGTGTAGCAACCTGTTAGGTACAATCTGGGAGCGATGGGTTGAAAACGAGAGAAACAGATAGGAATAGGGTCATCTAGAGTTGTTTGAATTCCTCCTCGCACTATCATGTAAGCCGCCATCCCCAGTTCGGACTATCGCAATTTGGTGCATTAGTGATGTGCTTGTATGCGTGTACATGTAGCTATTGGAGAGGAAACCAGTTCTGCCTAGTCTGAATGTGCAAATTATGATGTTTTTCATTGAAATATTTGGTCAAAAGCATGAAACTAACCGTTGCAGAAAAAGTGTGTAAACACAACTTGAAAAATCAAGCCCAGATTCCTAATCTGCTCTTTTCATTGGTTGAAAGTCAAGTTGCGTTTGATTTTTTTTTAGTTGTGTTTGATCCCAACTTTTTCTGTAATGGGCCCCTGAACATGATACTAAAATTTTGTTGACAAGACATTTGCTCCGGTCTTAATATTTCAATGGGCATAGGGTTAGAGTTAGGATAGCAAGTTAGTTTTTGGTTCAGAATAATGTAAAGATTATGATTAGGGTTTATTTAACTTTGGAGGTTAGATTTTATGTTAGGCTTAACGTGCAGATTTTCCGTTGAAGCAACTGCCACCGGAGCAAATGTCATGGAAGCAAAATTTCACCTAATTTTGAATCTTGCACTTTGTTGTTTTTTATTCCTTTAATTACCCACTAAACCACAACACCCTTTCAAATCAAGGTCTTTAGAAATGAGAAGAGGCTCGTTTATCCACAATCACGAACATTTACCCATTGGTAAGCTCTTGCTTGCGAGGCTACAAGCTTCACCAGACTTTCGTTGTAAGATTTTTAGAATTTTCTGCTCTCGTCTGAATGGGTTGCAATGCTCTATGTGTCCCAGATGTGTCTCCTTGGTTGCCCTTACTAATGACATTGACCTGTTCATCGTAAAGTTACTCTATTGTATTACCTGCGACAACTTCTTCCCCTGTTACTATCAGACGGTAGCTTTTCACAAGACCATAGTATTAAAATATTCATCACAGTATCATTGAATGTGATACATGTTCAAGGGAACTTACAATTGTTAATAACAATGTGCAGTCCCATCTATGCTTTGAATGAAATATGTTAGAATTGGTGCCCTTTCTGATGACATTGACTTGTTCATCGTAAAGTTACTCTATTGTTATTAATTGCGACAGCTTCTTCCCTTGTTCCTATCAGACGGGGGAACTTTACACAAGACCATGGTAATAACAGAATGATCAGTGTTATTAAATTTGATATGTATCCAAGAGAACTTAAGATTAAAGTGATCATTTCACTTTGTTCTGATTTAAAAAATTCTCCTTTTGGTTCCTGAAAATGGGCTAAACATTAGGCTTATAGTGTAAAAATACCATCCCAAAAGTTTCAAAGTATTATATTTACAGGATCAATTTTAAAACCTTGGAGATGTAAACCAAAGTTTGAAATAATTGGGAGTTGGTTTCAATGACTATGTGTATACAGGGAATCTGTGCACCACAACACATTAATTCTAGATGAACACAGCATGACCTACATACAGTGTGTACAAGGTATACGCTGAATGTACAGTGCAGCTAATAGTGTGTGTATAGGAGATACACACAACAGAAGGCAGTCAAAATAGCCAACGGACTTTTTGAATTGGAGAAAACTGGTCATAAGCTGCACCCGTCTACTAGACGGTTCTCAAAATCAGGCTAATAAATTGCTACTTGTATCTAAATTAGAGTTTTTCATCCTATATTGTGGTCTGTTTCAGGGTTTTTGAGGACAAATACAGGCACTCATACGCACGTTTCAACTCAGTTTGAGAATTTTTTTAATCAGCTGCTCACAAAGTTAAACGATCCCTTTAATGACATTGTGAAGTGTCATCTAATGAACATTGAATGAAACATGCAGGACCTACCTTCTTTTCAACATTTGGTAGCCAACTGAAATAATATAACTATTTTCTTGAGTTTCATAGCCTCAATAGCTTAAAATGTGATTGTAAAGACAAGCAAAAATCACAATTTGGCCTCCTAATTCTATGTGCAATATATCTGTACAGATATGTATCCTAACAATCAAGAACAGAAGAGCACTAATAAGTGTATTCAGATTGACTCAGATCACCAGAATACTTTTTTGAATTACAAGAACTTGTTCAGCCTAAAAAAATACCTGATAATTATCTTCCACATTCATCCTGACCTGAAGCAGACTCTCTCGGGGTAAGTTTTAGAAGTTACGAGCACGCGCAGTATAGTCTGATTAGCAGGCAAGCTACGCAATGTATAATCACTTGCTCAGCAGCCCTATACGGCGCTCATGCCCAAACTACTTGCTGGGTTGAGAAAGTTCTTGTAATTTGCTTTCAAACTGCCAAAATTCCTGCAAACTTGGAAAAATCCTTGTGATAGTTCTTGTACCTTCTATTTAGCGGGTATATTCTTCCGGAATACTGCAAGTATTTTGCTTTCACATTGGCAAAAAATAACGGTTATTTTCTGATCGGGGTTGATGAAGGCAACTTTTTGGATCAGAGAGTACCTGGTATTTTTTAAACTTCTTTGAGGTCTGAATACACCTACTGAGTAAGAAATATCATTTATCCAGAGTTTCTGATAAAACAGTATGTTTTGTTATTCCCACAACTCTTATAAAAACATTCATGCTGCCTTTTCTTTCTGTCTGTTCACTTTGCGACATTATTGTTTTTCGATGTGGGAGTGGAAATTGATGATGTCATAACAAAACAAACCCATTCACCTCACCAACTGCTCAAGGTCAGGTTGAAGGTCGCACTTAAGGTCAACCTCTAGGTCATAAGTCCCCTATCCCCCCTCTTAAACCCGGCCAAGCTGGATTTGATGCCTGGATCCTCCCACCGACCCATCCCGCACCTGCTCCTCGCATCATTTAATTGGGTTGCCATGGCGACGGTGAAGCCATCACATGGCGATCACAAAGGGTCGTCTCTTGCTCGAGTTTGGATTCATTTTAGTCCAATTATGGCCACCTTTTGTGGATTTTCTCGACTTTTTTTTAACACTCGGAGCACATGACCTTGATGCAAGAGTGTAGATGTCCCCTGCATCTGTTTAACAACTCTATTTCCGATGATGTCGAAAGGTGCTGAAAATTGATCAAGTAGGGTTAACCAGAAGTTCACCTAGTAGTAGGCACTGATCCAATGAGACATGAATTGTTGTAGGTGAATGTTGTTGCTGTCTGGCGATTCTATAACGCAAAGTTGCACTTCACTTCAAGGCCTGGGATAGTATTCCAAAATATTGAGCTAATTAACTATGATGTATTGTTATCCTTCATGTTATGTCCATAACTTAACACACCCCTAACATAACTACAAATCCGTTTTTTTTTTTTACTGTTTCAGAAAAACTTTGTTATGTTTTACTCATCTTACAAATATTGTGCTTGGAGAGCGGATAGCTGCAGACGAATATCAAATTATGAAGTTTTCAGCTTATTTCCAGCTTTTGAATAGGTTATATATATAAACATAAACAAAACCAAAAATAGTTTTGTACGGGTACCCAATCAAAATAAATTTTTGTGTAAATTTGAAAAAATTTCCTGAAAAACAAAACATATTTTCATTTTATATCCCCTACATCACAACTGTCTTAGGTCACCAGGGAATAAATACTCAGGGGGGGGGGGATGGGATGGTGCTAGGTTTGGAGTGATTTGACCCCCCCGGAATGCTCAAAAGAACCGTGGAAAATTTACCCTTCATTGCAATGTTAAAGCTTATTCAATGTTGCGGATTCAGGTAATAAGATGTGAAAAGTAGCCCCCGAAGATAAAAACAAATTATGTTTTGCCTTTAGTGTATATTTCTTATAATCTACTTAATGAATTGGAATTTCCCAAACACACAATATACTTTCAGTTAATATCAAATCGAAGGAGACAAGAAGGGAAATCACCTCTGCAAATTTGCATTTCTTTGTCGATCTTGGTTTGATATCGGGGGATTTCATCTGTTTCTTTGTCATTGTCAATGTGAATATATATTTACTGATATACTTTTATCTACATATCTCACGCGTTTACGCCATTTCAACTGTGATTTTTTTGTTGACACCTGGAGATCACTGCCTCCTAGTCCCATGCGTGTGTTTATATAACTGGACATATTCTCTGCCGATCGTCGTCGTTATCGTTTTCATGCCTCACGGGCGCCACTAAAACCACTGCGGTAAGAACTAAAATCTTGTATTTGTGATCTTCATTCGAAATATTGACAATTCCGTTCCATTACGTATATCAACCCTAAAAAGTGGATTTTTCCTACTATCATAACTGATATATTAGCAGTCATTCGTGATACATCATTTGCATACGATCGATACCGATGTTCGCCATGGCAGTTCGACGGACCTCGACGGTCTTTCTTATTCTAATGACATTGTCCATCTATTGTCACCAAACTACAGCCTTCCTTAAATTCAACATTCCTTCTTTGAATACATATGAATGGAGTGATTATGACAGAGAATTAAGGGAACTTTTGTCTCCACTGCACCATGAACTCGCCTCCGACCGAGAATCGACCGCCAGAGCCGGCGATCAGATGACGACTATCATTCAAGAATTCCTCTCCTCGCATGAAGAGTTTGTTAAGAATTATGAGTCGCATCTGATATGTTTTGAAGTCGGAAGTAGAGGGGTGGTTACCAGAGACAATAAACAGCAAATTAAGACAATTCTACATCACGCCGGTTCAAGGAAATACAAAGATACTATCCTTACAATGAGTAAATTAGCACTAATTGGTTCATACGTAATCTACAATGCAAAGAGTGAACCTCAGTGGACCGACATGACACTTCTTCACTAAATCTCATTCTGAATTTCCCCAATATGATTGTTGTACATCTCAAGATAAATATTTGCAATTTTTTCTGTCATTATTATGCTGTTCAGATAATTATGGCGTAAGGGCTGATTCCTCTTCCCTTTTCCTTATACTTCACCCCCTCTCTACCTCTTTATCTATTTTCCGGCCTTCTCCCGTTTTCATATTTCTTCTCTTCTTCCAAACCTTTTCTACACCATTTCTTTTCCATCAGCCCTTGCTTCCTCATTCTTCCCACCGTAATTTTTTTTTATTCCAACCATTCTTGTTTCATTTATGTATGCCAGACTGTAATATATCATAATTTGCGGAACAAAATCACATTTTTTATATATACAAAATATAAACTCAAGATCTAGGCTTACTTATGTGAATTTACTCTTTATTTGTTTATATATTCATAATTGCATAATTTATATATTTTTGTAATACCATATGTTAGTACAATGACCTCATTTTAAAATCAGAACAACCTAAGTTAAACCACAGGATAGCACATCCCCTGCTTCCCCCTTCTCACCACTCTAAGTATAAATTTTGTTTTGAATCGAATTGACGCGTTTGATATGTAAATAATTATCATCTCTTGTTTTATGTTTGTTTATGTATACATATACTGTATTCAATTAATGTTGCCCTGTATTTTGTTCGTTTAGAACTGATAACCTGGGCATATTATTGTATTTGATTCCCTTTTTTACGAATAAAAGGTGATTAATAAAAAAAACTTTCAAGAATTCCACAACACAAGTAGTTCCAATATCATACTTTATCTGTATTAATTATTTGTAATTATCTGTGTTATTGTTTGAACATGTTTTGTGTCATTATTACCTTGTAAATACATCCTAATTCGGCCTTACTCGCGATGATGTCTTGATTTTTATTAATAAACCATCTATCTATCTTCTATCTATCTATCTATCTATCTATCCATCCATCCATCCATCCATCCATCTATCTCGGAATAGTGACAGACGCATTTTTTGGGGTTTACCAAAACTAAAAACTTGATTTAATCTCCAGTCTACTCGTGTAAAGTTTTGAACAAAGTTGACAGTAACCGAACCCTATAATACATGTGGTTTTGTAATTGATGAATCAAATCTTTAATGCAGACAATGTTATCTTAAAGTCTGATGCTACATTGTCCTCTATCAAGCGGTTTCTATGAAACATTTCCTCATCTTGTCAAAAATAGATTTCAACTTTCAAAAGCGGCCTTCTGAAGGCTGACAGTTGAGCAATAATAGCTTAGAGGCTGTTCTCACTACGTTCCTAAAACTAGTTTACTGGAAACTAGTTTAGTGGAAACTAGTTTAACGCGTAGTGAGAACGGTCAAAGCAGTCTTGGAAGCGATCTTCCAAACCAGTTTGGAAAACCACCTTGCGATGTAGTTTTTAAGATCGCTTTGCCTCGTTAAACTGGTTTTAGCGTAAGTGAGGACACAACCGTTCTTCGGGAAGCGATCTTCGCACATTTTGAGCGCGCTACTCCACACGACAGGTGTAGAATGCCTATGCTGCGGTTTCGAATTTCCCGCAAAACGTGTCACCCCACTGAGAGCGTTTCCATAGCAACAAGAGCGCTTTACGTGAAGTGATTTTGAAAACCACCTTCGTGTGATCAAGTGGGAACGCTAGCAAAGCGATCTTCCAAAGTGGTTTCCTGAATCGGTTTCCAGTAAACTAGTTTTAGAAAGTGTAATGAGAACGGCCTCTTAGACTTTAAAGGAGAATGAAACTCTTAGAGCAAGTTAGCTTTTGTGAAAGCAGAAAAATCAAAGAATAAGATCAACAATAGTTTGAGTAAAATAGGACTAGCAATATAAGAGTTATGAGCATTTGAATGTCGAGATCATTAATGCTATGGAGATCCTCCCATTGGCAATGCGACCAAGATCTATGATGTCACAGATGAACAACTCTCCCCTTTTAGACACTGAAAATATACCCCAAAACATCTCTTTTTGCTCATTCTAATCATATGATAAACGATTCATCAATGATATAATGTTGTGAAACCTCTGTATTTGTCCTCTCATAAAGAGAACACCTCACCTTAATTGTGATAGACTCTATAAAAGTGAGAATATAAGTGAAATAAGTACTCAAGTAATGAGGGAGTTGTACGTGTGTGACATCACAGATCTTGGTCACATTGCCAATGGGAGGATCTACATGGCATTAGTGATCTCAATATTCAAATGCTCATAACTTTCTTATTATTCATTCAATCTTCCTCAAACTTTCAACAATATGTTTCTTTGATTTTTCTCTTTGATATGGATTTAGCTGGTTTCAAGGGTTTCATTCTCCTTTAACAAACTGACATTTTGATATGCATTGAGGAGCTTTTACTTTGATTGATTTAACATAAAAACTAATTCGTTAGTTCAAAATGTTGTGTATTTTTTATGATATTGCGTTGAATATTGTTATGAATGCACATTTCCTGAATAGTCTTTTTAAAAGATTTTTCAATGGTCAGCATATCAAATATTTTTTTTTTAATAAAAAAAAAATTAAATAACAAAAAAGTATACAATGTTTCCTTACTGTTATCAGAAAAAAACAACTCCATGTTTTGTATTTTTCTTTTTTATATCCCTTGTTGTTTTCTAATGCTTTAGGTTTTAGTGAACAGTAGTTTAAAACAGATTAAAGTATTCAAAGAGAAAAAAACTCAGGAAATCACAAAAACAATTACACTTCTGTAATATTATACACCATGATAAACTTACATGTTATTCTATTGCCTTAAAGCTTTTGCACTAAATTCAATGTTAGGATTAGGATTAGACACACAGATTAATTGACAGGAATTCTACTTAAAAACAAGACATGTGGTTTTACATTGGTTGAAGTAACTTATTTTTGCCCAGACAAGCTGCGAAGTTCATTACCACAATGTGGTTTTGATGCAACGTTTCCTCTTTTACTGTCAATATAGATTTCACATTCTAACACCAAACCTTGAAGAAGTTTGCAAATTGAGGCAAAAGTATTCCATTTGTCATTATGTCAGGTAGTGGCTAATGAGGTATATACTATTTTTGAGGGAGCACAACACAGCATCTGGGACAAAATTTTGACCTTTTTAAAATAAGTTAGTGATAGATTTGTCATATCCTTCTCTTAGTTTCCTTGGTAGTGGAACTTTTTAAAGGATCAGTGCCCCAAAACACCCTATCTATATATTCAAATTCATCCCCAAAAGGTTTATCTCAATAGATCAAGAAATATTGAATAGTATGTGGCCCCCAAACTCCCTATCTATATGTAAGTATTTAAAGTTCAAATTCATCCCCCATAAGGTTGATCTCAACAGATCAAGAAAAATTGGAGTCTGTGAACAACTGCGTTTGCTAATGTATTGTATGCACTATGTTATTTTTTTTTTGGTTTGTAGCACCGTAAACTATTAATTCTTCTCACTGTCATGCCCTTTACATTCATCGGTATATACACAAGGTACTTTCACATCAGTCCTATGATCTGACGTTCCTCCCCCGACTTGCTTCCTTCCACATATGGCCCGTTTCCGCCGGCTTCCTTTCATACAAGCCAAAATAAAACTGAAGGAAATACCGGATAATTGTACCACGTTTCAACCACCGAAAAACATATAAGCTGTAAGGAATACTCTGACTTGCCCCTGAAGTGGTCTAGACAATTGGTTATTATTTTCAAGGTTGATGACATTGAAATGTTGGTTGAACTTTGTAAAGTTTTGTAATTATGTTTTTCAAGGCTTATGAAACTCCTAATACCTTTAATTTTTTTTACTTCCATGTGGCATTTAATTCAAATGAGATATTGAGTATAATGGGTTGATGCTAGAACCTTTTGTTCAATTAAAAATCAAGCGTATGTCCACAAGTTTGTAATTGATCTGTGATCAATTCCAACTTAACTTATTATGCTTGATTTTGTGACTTCCTCTTGATTTGTAATTGAACGTAGTTGTCTTGCAGAAAACAAATATACATGTATGACAAGTTACTCAAATAAGTGACGTCATTGAACCAACAGTGAAATTCTAATTCACTAGATTTAAGAATCAATGATTACATTCGTAGTAACTTTTCATACATATACAAAGTAAATCTCAAACTTTTTGATACTAGGCCTACTGATGGACCTTGGCATAGTACAGGTTTTCATTGGCATGCAACCAATACACAGGGGAAAAGATATTATCTGCCAATTATTTGATTTTTATTACTGATGACTGATGTCTTTATGTAGTAATCCTGTTTACGTTACACACCATACATATTAGGCCCCCTATGCATGTAAGGTTAATTTTGTGTGAGGCCTATGATGTCCGGTTCCTATAAGTTCTATGTGTTTTTTGAAATTATAATTGAGTGATTTTGTGGTAATTAAAAAAGTGTCACTCAGTTTGTTTACAGCTATCCATAGTGTGTTCACGAAGTGAATTTCTGCTAATGAAAATTTTCTAGATAATTTCAATATAACAGTACTAATGATGAAAATGAAAATCCATAATTTATTGTTCGAAATAGACATGAAATGAAATACTCCGAAAATTTGCTTTACCCAATTGATCGTGGGCCCCGCAGCCTCTGTGCAGCGCCAGATCGACGAGGCTCTATCCCTTTAATCGTTGAACAGCAAATAGGGTAGCAGCAACTCCCATCTTTTAACGTCTTTTGGTCTGACGCGGCCGGGGTTTGAACCCCTGACCTCCCGGTTGTGAGAATTCATGGATACAAATTTTTGTGCCTTCAGGAAAGTCATTCCAATCATGGACCTATGGAATGTGTAAAGGCCCAGGAAATAATTATTCCCTCTACTGCACTTACATTGTAGACCTATATCAGTTTAGAGTCGGAATGAATTTAAATATTGAAATCTTCAGCTCCATTTTTTCTTCTTTTTCTATTGTCTATTTTTTTTACATAAAATATTTTCCATACAATGCTTTGTGTGAAATCTAATATGTTATTATTCCAGTTTGTGTCTGTCAATTATAACTTTGGCCAAAATATAGCTTTAAAATAAATCTTGGGCATTAGTTGAATGTTTCATACTTGAACTAGACTGGACAAAAATGATTCAGAAGCTTTCACAGATATCATATTTTCTGTTGGTTTATCATAGCAAGTTTTATGAAACATCATGAATGGCTAGACATATATAATGGAAATGAATGTGTCTTGTCCTCACAAATCGTATGATGAAGTCTGACAGGTCTAAACCTATTATGTCAGGATCAGTTTTGCTGGGAATTTATTACAATCACATTTTATTCCAATCATTTTCTCAACTTGAGTGGGTGGGGGACAAGAAGAGGGGAGCACAAGATATGGATGAGAAAAAAAAAGGATGCATGTGTTTGATTGTAATGCATCTATTATCATTATTATTTATTCATTTTTATTTATTTATTAAAATATCTTTATACAGGATAACAAGCTCAGATTGACTGTTTTTCAGCATGGTCCTGTTAACATAAAATAATTTATATAAATTTTAATATATTTATCACTAATACAAAAATTGTTCAAAGATAACATATTCAATTTTTGAGGAATTGATGAAATGAGAATAGTTATCCTGTAGACAATACAATAACAGTAAAATATAAACTACTTAGGTGTATGATATCATTGACATAGTAAATAAATAATTATTATTATAGAATAACTGTCAAATAAGTGTAAAATTAAATCTGATTTGTCTGAATATAACTAATACACCTAATTAGTGATTTAAGAGATAACCCTTTAAAATTGACTATTACAACTTTTTTTCCTACCTGAAGTAGCTGTAGACAGACTTAACTATACAGATTCAAATATATTTAGGCCTATACAGTGCGTCCCATAAAAAACAAACGAAAATTAGATTTATTGGTGATTTATTAAAACTTAATCACAAATAAAATAGACAAATAACCTATCATTGTAAAGCTTAGTGTCTGCTCTATCAGCTGAAATAACTTCAGGCATGAGTGAGTAAAAACAATTTGAAGAAAGTATACCAGTCTCTCAGCTGGAAGTATCTGAATTTCAAAAAGAAAATCACGTGTCTCAAAAGTTCAATATCTGCTCTTCGATACAACAATCACAGAAAATGTTCAAGAATTAACAAAGTTTTATTTCTACGAAACAATGCTTGTATTTCCATACTTTCATGAAACAAGCATGTTTTCACCAGTTTCCCACCAAAGCTATCACACGTTTATCAAAAGACCTAATGCATTGATAATTGTCAACAAAACAGAGTGTCGATTAAGTCTGACAGCTAGCCTGTAAAACCTCTTCATTTTATGAAATTATTGGAGTTCAAGCCTTATTTCAAATACACATTAATTCGTTGGTTCTTGACCATTTTCTGCAAATGAGGTATCAAATCAGAGAGCAGATATTGAACCTATTTGGAAAGGTGATTTTTTCTTTTGGAAACTCAGATACCGCCCTCCAAGTGACTTTTTGGTATACTTTCTTCAAATTGATTTTGCTCACTCATGCATGGATTAGGAATCATCTCAATTATTTTAGATAAAATAGGAGACGCTAAGCTTTACAATGATAGGTCTTTTGTCTATTGTATTTGTGTTTGAGTTATATTAAATAAATCATCAATAAATCTTGGCTTCATACTTTGTAGGACGCACTGTTTATGCTTCATATATTTCCAATATCATAAGCCTTTATTCTGTCATATATTTTCCTTGCGAATTGTATTGTCAAAGTTTTGCAAATTCATTGATTTTTATTTTTTTATTTTTTTTCTAGATGTGAATGAATGTCAGAATTCACAGTGCGACCAGCGGTGTGTGAATACAGAAGGAGGATACAGCTGTGAATGTGGAACTGGGTTTACACTCTCTCCGGACAAACAAAGATGTATAGGTGAGTTTAACCTTGGTGATGATGATGGTGGTGTTGGTGGTGGTGCTGATGGTGGTGATGTTGTCAATGATGGTAATGGCGGTTACTGCTGAAAGCTTGGGATTGGGGTACTCTGTCTCCAAATCAATATAGGTATGGAGGTAAGTTTAACAGTTATCATGATGATGGTAATGATTGTGATGATCATGATGGTGATGGTGATGATGATGTTAATGACTGATGATGATAGCGATGGTGATGGTGACGATGATGGTGCTGGCGATGATGAGGATGATGGTGATGATGATGATGATGATGGCGGCTACTGATGTGAGCTTGGAACCAGGTTTACACTAGGTGGTTTCAGACCGCCTCGAAGTTCGCCAGTTCCAGGTATTCTCTGATCGGGAAATTTACCCCGATCAGAAAATACCAGGTATTTTGGCGGTCTGAAAGCAAACTACGCGTAATATCCCCGAAAGAAAATACCCGATAAATAGTAGGTACTTGGCGAAATTACGAGAACTTTCGCGGGGATTTTTCCAAGGTCGTGGGTATTTTGGCGGTCTGAAAGCAAATTACGGGAACTTTTAGCGCAGCGTGTCGTTGGGTGCGGCGCCGTGCATGGGTTGCTGCTGGGCTAGTGATTTTGAATTTCGCGCCTTGCTGCTTATCAGACCATACTGCGCATGCTCGTAACTTCAGGAACTTATCCCGAAGGGTATGTTTCAGGGCGGTGTGAATGCAGGAATAATTAATGGGTATTTTTCAGCCTAAAAAAGTTCTCGTAATTTAACGGGGATTCTTGTGATCGAGGCGGTTTGAAACCACCTTTTCTCTCCTGAGAAATAATGACTTTAACGTTTAACGTTGATGGTGATTAAAGTGATGATGGTGATGATGATGATGATGGTGATGATGATGGTGATGATAATGATGATGATGATGGAGGTGATGATGGTGATGATGATGGAGGTGATGATGGTGATGATGAAGATGATGATGATGGTAAGGATGATGGTGATGGTGATGATGTGGGTGATGATGATGGTGATGATCATGTGATGATGATGGTGATGATAGTTTTGGTGATATTGATGGTGATGTGACGATGAAAATGATGATTAATGAAAAATGATGATGATCATCATGATTGTGGTGATGATGATTGTGATGAATAGGTCATAGTACCCCTTTTATAAAGTTATTCCGTATGACCATGTCTCTCAGAAATTACTCCACGCCATTGGTCTACCAGTTGATCACTCGTTGAGTCTACAATACTTTCTTAGCAGTCAGCTAAAACTGGACAATTGTCATTATGGATTTCCTTCTTAATTAGAGTGATATAATTTCCTCCATTAAATCGTAATTATGCTATTACAGAAACCAATTCTTTGGAGACTATTTGATTGACTTACGATAGACAAGTGTTAATTATCAAACATTAATTCTATAGGCAAACCAATGAAACCCTTATACTTTAACTGGCGGATACTATGCCAAACGGTGCTTTCAGACCGCCTCGAAGTTCATACCAGGCATTCTCTGTTGGGGTAATTTATCCTGATCCGCCCTGATCAGAAAATAACAGGTATTTTTGCCAATGTGAAAGCAAAAGACTTGTAATATCTGCGAATAAAAATACCCGCTAAGTCGTAGGGACTTGCTGAAATTAGAATTTTTTTTCAAGGTCGTTGGTATTTTGGCATTGTGGAAGTAGATTATGACAACTTTCTCAACCCTGCAAATAGTTGGGTGAGGGCGCTGTGTACTGCTCACACCTTGCCTGCTAATCAGACCCATACTGCACACTCTGTACACTTCAAGAACTTACCCCAAAATGGTCTGCTTGCGGTCGGTCTGAATGCGTTGTAATTATTAGGTATTTTTGAGGCTGGAACAAGTTCTCATAAATGAATGGGCATTCTGGTGAACAAGTCGGTCTGAATGTACCTATTCAGAATAATGCAATAGCTTTGGTCCATCTGGGGTCATGTTGTATTGTGTATGTCAGAACACCGAGTTTGGTAAGATCGTTTTATGGGCAATGTTTCTTTATCTAACATCAAGGTATCTATTTTGCTATATTGGCATCTATGCTGCTATATAAAAATTATACCTTAATTTGACCTCTGTATTATCTGTAGTTCCTATGACACAGAAGAGCTTGACCTGCTTAAAAAGGAAGATGGCCATTTCCTTTATTCCTCTCTCTTAGTTTTATTTCTTGTTATATCATGGTTTTGAATGTAAATAGCTAAGAGTAAAAAAAGTTGACATATCCACTGATCAGGCAATCGATGAATGGATTTTAATGTACGTGGATACTCATTAAAGGAGAATGAAACCCTTAAAACCAGCTGAATCCATATTGAAGAGAAAAATCAAAGAAACATATTGTTGAATGTTTGAGGAAGATTGAATGAATAATAAGAAAGTTATGAGCATTTGAATATTGAGATCACTAGTGCCATATAGTTCCTCCCTTTGGCAATGCGACCAAGATCTGTGATGTCACACACGTACAACTCCCTCATTACTTTAGTACTTATTTCACATATATTCTCACTTTTATAGAGTCTATCACAAGGTGAGGTGTTCTCTTTATGAGAGGACAAGTACAGAGGTTTCACAACATTATATCATTGATGAATCGTTTGTCATATGATTAGAATTAGCAATAAGAGATGTTTTGGGGTATATTTTCAGTGTCCAAAAGGGGAGAGTTGTTCATCTGTGACATCATAGATCTTAGTCGCATTGCCAATGGGAGAATCTCCATAGCATTAGTGATCTCGACATTCAAATGTTCATAACTCTTCTATTGCTAGTCCTATTTTACTCAAACTTTTGTTGATCTTATTCTTTGATTTTTCTGCTTTCACAAAAGCTAACTTGCTCCAAGAGTTTCATTCTCCTTTAAGTACAATGAAAGGGTTGACTGGACTACTCTTGGTCTGATATTACTTCCATTGAAATTGACCTTTTTCTGCCCTTGGAGGTCGCTGTGTGATCTCATGCAACTTAATACCATTTTATTCTATCAAAGTCAAATTTAACTCAATGCAGTTATATTATTCCCATAAATTCAGTTAATTTTCAGTCACTGCCTGCTATTTTGAGTGGCTTTATTGGTAAACCAAACTTAAATCAAATCAAGCCATTTATCAGGGGAGCATAGGCCTATCATGAAGCCTTTTGTCATCGATTTCACTCACTTATTTTTCTCCCGGCCAATCACACGCCAGCATTTCAGCAACTTGTAACAGTTGCCAGTGAAAATCACTAATACCTCCTCCTGTGATACCCAATGAAACAATATGGGCTAACTGCAGACCTAGGCCATGCCCTGCGTTTGAAAACTCATGAATGGAAACCCTCAGGCCGTCATCTGGAGATATGACAGCTTCTAATTGATCTTTCCTGCCACTTGGCACTTCTCTGCACACCCAGACACTCTCTGATCCCTAAATTGGCAATTTGGTTTGTCGCCACCTGCCCAACGTTGAACCTTTCTCCCTATCTCGGTAACTGAAAGGAGAGTTGATTTTAAGAGTCGTCTGTAAATCCTTGATAAGCTGGGAGCAATATGAAGACATAATTCATAGGTGTATTATTTTTCTTGCTTGAGGATGTTGGGAAGGTTTGTAGGTCGGAGATATGGTCTATGGTCATGGGCAATACAGAGATGCATGGTAAAAGAAATATAGTCCTCTTACTATGTTCTTCTAAAACGTTAGTTTGCATTGGCAAGGTATGATAAGTAACTTAGTATTTTAGAAAGGTAAAAGTATTTTAGAAAAGAAAAATTGTGCGATATTTCAAAACCTTGAGAGGTGATGATACCCGGGCAGAATGATTTATCATTTTACTCAGTTCATCTTCAATCTGTGTATGGGCAATGTTAGGAGCCTTAAAGGTCAAGTCCACCCCAGAAAAATGTTGATTTGAATAAATAGAGAAAAATCAAACTAGCAAAACGCTGAAGATTTCATCAAAATCGGATGTAAACTAAGAAACTTACGACATTTTAAAGTTTTGCTTATTTTTCACAAAACAGTGATATGCACAACTCAAATGAGACAGTCGATGACGTCCCTCACTCACTATTTCTTTTGTTTTTTATTGTTTGATTTATACAATATTTCATTTTTTTCAGATTTGACAATAAGGACCAACTTGACTGAATCATATATTATTAAACAATACTCATTCCACATGTTCAGGGTGGAATCAATCGTTGTTTCACTTGACAATGAAGAGAAAAATAGAATATTCCCTATTTCATATAATAAAATACAAAAGAAATAGTGAGTGGATGACGTCATCAGTCCCCTCATTTGCATATCCACCAAGATGTGCATATAACTGTTTTGTGAAATTAAGCAAAACTTTGAAATGTCATAACTTTCTTATTTTACATCCGATTTTGATGACATTTTCAGTGTTATGCTTGTTGAATTTGTCTCTTTTAATTAAAATCAACTTTTTGTTGAGGTGGACTTGTCCTTTAAAGATGACATGGCCAGTTGAGAAACAGTACATCATTGACAAGTGCAAGAATCTTCTATAAGTATCTCTATCAAACTAACCAAAAAATATAGTTTTCTCTGATGATTGATAGTTGTAAGGGTTGCAGATATTGTGGCTTTTGACTTGTCATCTTATTTGCCTGAATTCGCAAAAGAGGTTTAATAGGTTGTTTTAAACCCCTCTTAAGTTTTTTAAGTGCACTTAAATTTCCATGAAGAAGCGCTCGTTGTCTTAATGCATGGATGTGCCTGAAGAAAATATGTTAGAATTGGATTCACTGTGTCCATGTATAATAAAATGTGAAAAGGCAAATTTATCTAGTTAAACATGTTGAATTTTATGTTTTATTTTATTTCATAAATTATTTTCCAAGAATATTCACATATTCATCCTCCACAATTTTCCACATCATAACTGTTTCAGGGCATACACATTCCTATTATCTATTAATGAATTGGAATAAGTTAAAATGTATTTTTGGGTGATTCACCAAAACTTAAATAGGTTTTAAGAAGATTGAGTGATATGTTCATGTTTTTGTTTGAGTGTTTTGCAGATGTTGATGATTGTTAGTAGACAAGCTGGTGGTAGACATCTAAGATGAGACCATGTGGGATGAGACCAAATGGAAAGTAGGCAAACTGGGTGTAGACCAAGTGGCAATTTACCAACTACCTTTCCAGGGGGGTGTTTAACAAAGATTTAAGTATGACTTATAGTTGCACTTAAATGCCTAGTTGCATGTGGATTAGTCTCCAGACTTTGAAACAGAGGGTCGTGGGTTCGTATCCCAGCCATGGCGTAATTTCCTTCGGCAAGAAATTTATCCACATTGTGCCGCACTTGACCCAGGTGAGGTGAATGGGTACCCGGTAGGAAGAAATTCCTCGAATGCTCGAGTGCCCGATCAAGGTAGCCGTGCTAAAGCCGGGGTAATAATTGTAGCAGGGCCCGCTGGGAGAACAGTTTTCGGAACTGAAGTGGCTACCCTGGGTAAATATGCCGTTATTATTATTATTATTATATAAAAGGCATGACCGCATTGGTCAGATCATGCCAAGAGGATGCGCAATACTGGATATTAATCAAGAAGATTGTGCGTTGCATATCATGTATGCGTCTGCATGTAAGTGCAACTCTAAGTCATGCTTTAATCTTTGTGGAACAACCCCCCTGATCACTTGGTACAAATGGTCTTGCAAGCTTCAGAAGATTAAGTTTTTCATGTTCATGTTTTAATTTGTACGATTCTCTCTCCAGATGTTGATGAGTGTCGACAGAGCCAGTGGCAGCCGTGCCATCATAACTGTGAGAACACCGCCGGTAGCTACAGGTGCTCTTGTAGGCAAGGGTTCAGACTGCATATGAATGGAAGGTCATGTATCGGTAAGTCATGCCGGTGCAGGTTGGGACTCTCAAAGCAAGTGTTTGAAGAGTTTGGTTGCAAAAGGTGTTAGGTCCACTTTGGACCATTCCGAGAAAAAACATGTTTTTTTCGTTCTCACTTATTGCAATATTCTTATGAGAAACTAACTTTTCATGATGTACTACCCTATCATGTGAACATTGTGTATAAAAGAAATCTGCCCGTCTTCATATTTTTTAGAATATTCTTTAAAAAAAAAAATATGTGTGGACCTAACCCCTTTTGCAACCAAACTGAAATGGACCTAACCCTTTTTTAAAAAAGGTGACTTTTCCTTGCCATTTTAGTTCAATTTTTAATGGGAATTTCAACTTTTCTTTGGTATCATGTTATAGAGCTAGTGAAAATCTATACATTAAGACAAAAAAAAAATCAAATTCGATGAAAATTGACCTAACCCCTTTTGCAAGTGAGCTCTTCATTTATTGATTCATTTTTGGTCATAGGGTGGATAGTCCTTTCAGCTCAGCTGTTTTTAATGAGGTCTACATACATTTACAACAAAAAGGAAGCACATACAGTGTATGAACAAAACAAAGTGAAAAAATAAGAAATATAAACACAGCATAATGCTTGATGCCATTATAAAAAAATAAAAATCTTACAGCTTCATGTTTTGGCTGATGACAAAATGATAACAAAATAATTCAGATAGTATATTCGATTTTTGTCAATCAAGTATATATTGTATGAAAACATAACTTAGTTTATGCAGTTTTCTTTCAATAGGCATACTTGGAACACAGAGTTAGAATAACCATAAAACACCACCCAAACAATTTTGGTTTATGTGAAAAAAAATAGATTTTTCCATTTTGTTTAAATTCTATACACATCATGTGACATTTCCTTTCTTCCTGTAGATATCGATGAGTGCAGGCAGAATGGAGGACCTAGTGTTTGTCATCACATGTGCCTAAACACCCATGGTAGTTACACCTGCCAGTGTAGACAAGGGTTTGAACTCCAAGAAGACAGCATGACTTGTGGAGGTTAGTTTTTGGTGTTGTGTTAGAATCAACACCATAGTTTATCATTTATATGTAAACAGTCATTAAAAACACCAGTTGTTGATTGTGTTGATAAGGTGTTAATGCTAATGGCCGCTATTCTTTCCAGTGTAGCCAAGGGTTTGAACTCCAAGAAGACAGCATGACTTGCAGAGGTTAGCTTTGTTGTTGTTTTAGCATAAACACCATAGTTTATAATTTATCATTTATATGTAATCTGTTGTTTTACTCACACTTGTGGGGAATTGTGTTTATAAGGTGTTAACGCTAATGGCAGCTATTCCTGTCAGTGTAGGCATGAAGTTCAAGAAGACAGCATGACTTATGGAGGTTATTTTGGGTGTTGTGTTAGCATCAACACCAGGTAAAAAGTTGTTTAAAACACCAGTCACACTTGGCTACTTTGTGTTGATTAAGTGTTAACACCCATGGCAGCTATTCTTGGTAGGAAAGTGTATGACTTGGGTATAGTTGTTCCGGAGTTGTCCTTGTTTCAACACCATACTTACCACACCAATGTGACTGAAGGGCAAAACAATCCTGCATGTTTTTGAAGGTGCTATGGTGCTCGCGTTAACACCAAGTACAATTACTAAATAATCTAAAATACGCCCTGCCTGTTATCAATCCTATTTTTAAGTGCGAAAACCTGTTTTATGCTGTTCAATGTGTAATGGTTCTAATGCCAACACCTCGTACAATGACTGAAAATATGTGATATATGCCCTGCCCGATATGCACCTAATTTTCAAGTGTGAACACCTATTGCATGGTCTTAACCTTATAGAATGGGCCATTTTCTTTGTGCGGAAATGACCAATATAATTTTTCAAGCCTACAGAAGCACCACCTCCCGCAAATAAAAAAGAAAAATCGTCTAGAACTGCAAATGCTTCTTATTTCCCATTCCTTTGGTTTCCATTTTGTATCTTGAAAACTTGTTGAATGTTGTTTAATGTGTTCTGGTGCTAATGTCAACACCTCTCACAACGTCTAAGAAATAGTGAAATATGCCCTGCCCGATATGCACCTAATTTTCAAGTGTGAGCACCTCTTGCATGGTTTTAACCTTCACAGATATTGATGAGTGTGCCAGTCTTCCCCATGGGTGCACAGGAAAGTGTATTAACACCATTGGGTCGTATCACTGTAACTGTGCAAAAGGCTACTCCAGTATTGCAGGGAGATGTGTCGGTAAGTGTATGAATCGCATTGATCCCCCCAAAAAAAAAATGTAAGAAAAACTATAATGCAGTTTGCCAGGTTGTGAGAGAGTAACATTTGAAACCCTACTAATATGTATGTAAAGCACTTCTTATTATGCTCTGGGAGTCTGGCCTCCACAGCAAAATTGGAGAGTTTCAAAGCTAATTAACGCACTTACACAATGGGCCATTTTCTTTTAACAGAAATTACCGCTATAATTTTTCAAGCCTACAGAAGCACCACCTCCTGCAAATAAAAAAGAAAAATTGTCAAGAACTGCAAATGCTTCTTATTTCCCCTTCCTTTGGTTTCCATTTTGCATCTTTTTGAGAAGTCAGAGGGGGCTTTTGCTCCCATGCTCCCTACGAAGCCACCCCTGGGCTATGATATCTACAGATATTGCCTACCTAGAGTTTGAATATAGCATTTCCTCTCCCCGACTGAGTTATATTTTTCCCAAGGGATTATATTTTGCAAGAAGCGTGCAGCGCTGAGAGAAATTATTCTCCCGAGGGAAAAATATTGCTTCGGAGGGGAGTTGAAATTTTATTTATTAAAAAGATAGACGAGGCAATATATGTTATATTGTATAGTCTATATATGTGGATTCGCCATCAGAGATTGCATTTATCATCTGGCTCTAGTCTGATTAACCCGAAATTCTTGCTGCAGCTCTGATCCATTTATATCATAATAGAAAATTTTTGGAAAATACATCAAGCGCGTTTTTCATGCGATCGACTTGTTAACACTAGCGCATGCATCAAATAAACTACCTGATTACGCAACTTGTAAGCAGCGAGTGACGTGACCTTAGTGAATATAACGCCGCAATGGACAATACAACGCAGTTATATTCACTGAGGTGACATCAAAACCTAGAATATAACAAATGGACCTATCACTGATTTGAATCTACATAACCTATGTAATATTGCTGTATATTACACATAACTTGGAATTTATGAAACACTATCAAGTGTACATTAATTAATTAACTGAATTGCTAAAACCACCATTTGTGTAATTGTTTTCAGATTTGAACGAATGCAGAACAGCTAATGGTGGATGTCAACATCTATGCATGAACACAGAAGGAAGCTATTTCTGTACCTGCAGAACGGGCTACTCTCTCAGATCGGACTCTAGGACCTGCTCAAGTAAGTTTTTTTCTGAGATATTTAGTAATTGCAATATATATTTTCATGATTTTAATTTCTTGACTGAACTACCATGAGAACTTTTATTACCTGACACTATAAAATGAACAAAACAACAAAAGAATTACAGAAATATATTCTAATGAGTTTTCCCTGAACTTTATGATGAAAATCCATATTTTATTGTTCGAAATAGACATGAAATACTCCAAAAATTTGCTTTGCCCAATTGATCGTGGGCCCGGCAGCCGCTGTGCAGCGCCAGATCGACGAGGCTCTATCCCTTTAATTGGTGAACGCCAAACAGGGTAGAAGCAGCTCCCATCTTTTAACGTCTTTTGGTCTGACGCGGCTGGGGTTTGAACCCCGGACCTCCCGGTTGTGAGATGGATGCTCTCCCAACTATCCCGTATACAAATAGGAATGACTTGGTTTCAGACATTATTTCTTACAAAGATCTGGATTAACTTGTATTCTTGCAATTTACCATATTTTCAATTTTATCTTAATCAAAATCCTTGAAAAAAAAAAAAAAAAATAATTGAAATATCCAATTGAAACCAGTTCAATAAGGAATTTGTAAAGGTCAAGTATCTAGTTGCCAAAAGTAAGGTAAGGTAATGAAAGGAATAAGAAAACCCACAACGATTGTTAACTTTTTCGGTGGAGAATTAGATCATTCCAATATGCTTTGTGAAGGATCCACCTGCTTCCAGTAGGCAAGATGTTTTCTGGGAAAAACTTATAAAATGACTTCACGTAAGCATCTAAAAATTGTGTCTTCAGTTCAGTTATTAAAGTAGAAAGCTGGTCATAAGAGCAAAGGTATTGAAACATGATCATATTGCTTTCACTCTGCAGGTATGAATGCTTGCGAGAGATATGGCGCTGTTTGTGAGTTTGGTTGTGACGAGGTTGCAGGCTCATATAGATGCAGATGCCCCGAGGGATTCCAGCTTCATAGTAATGGACAGAACTGTGTTGGTAAGAGAGTTGTGATTTATTGTTACAATCACAGTATGAAGGTTTCAAGATGCATTTGAAGAACTTGGTGCTTGATAGGTTTTTTCCTTCAAAAGACTTCATCAAAGTTGTTTAAAATGAAAGTGAGTTATCATTTGCAGCTTCCAACGTTAGATTCTGATTATAAATTTGTTTAAGAAGTTCATTATTTCTAGAATAGGAAAAATTTTTATGCTATTTCTATGGAGTGATCTCCCTTCAGTTATACGAGACTGCACTTGTGTTGCTATATTTCAACGTTACTTGAAGATGCGCCTATTTATCGCTACCTATTCTTAACTGTCCTTGAGTTTTGTCTTTTATTTTAGCCTTATATGTTTTCTATTTCTCACATTGTACCTAGAGCCCTGTAAAGAATGGATTTGGCATTATCTGATAACCTTTCTAGAAAGCAGATCCTTGAGATAATTTCAATTATTTTCTTCCAGACATCAATGAGTGCTCCCAGGAGAGGGGTCTATGTCACTACCAGTGTATCAATACCAAGGGTTCCTATCGGTGTCTTTGCCCTCCTGGGTATGAGATTGGTCTGGATGATAGGATGTGCATATAAATTTACAATGATTTCTTCTTTTCTTCCAGACATCAACGAGTGCTCCCAGGAGAGGGGTTTGTGTCACTACCAGTGTATCAATACCAAGGGTTCCTACCGGTGTCTTTGCCCTCCTGGGTACGAGCTTGGTCTGGATGGCAGGATGTGTACTGGTAAGTCCATCTGATTATTATTTTGATTTCTTTTGATCTCTGCATTATTTTTCTATTGTTATTTTTTTATTATTTGAGATTATACTTGATACTACAGTGGCATGAAACTAACTGTGGATATAGTTTGTGCATTACTTGTACCGAACAACTAGAGTATGAAGAGCTAATTGTTTCAACTAATAATAATGAATAATAATAATGTATAATCTGATCTTGCTTGTCTGGCTGTGTCAGAACCAGTCTCCATTTACATACAGGTGATGAGAAGTAGCTGTCATTACACCCTGGCCACAAAATGATATAGTGACAGTTAAGTCCTTTCTCATTCCTCCCCCTATTATTTCAAAGTGTCTTAACCTTTCAATCAAAATGAAAATGGTTGTAGAAAGCTTATGTAATATCATTTTACGCTGGTAATGATGATTAGTATTACTATTGATATTACTACTACTCTTAAATAATAATAATAATATGCAACATTTATATAGCGCTTAATACACATGTTTCTAAGCGCTGCATACTATTACACCTCTTGCTACTGCTATACTAATTACATTATTATTTCTTTATTGATATTATTGTTGTTGTTACTATTATTTTCAAGATTAAAATATTTATAATTTTCAGATGTGAATGAATGCCTTCAGGATCACGGATGCCAGTTCGGTTGCGAAAACACGGCTGGTAGCTTCCGATGTACTTGTCCTCCTGGATACGAAGGACTCGGATACGCAGACTGTCAGGGTAAGTTATTTTACTGCAATAATCCTGAAAAAATGTTAGGATCTGTGAAAGATAAGTTTCATTTCTGGGGAGTGTTTAACAAATCAAAAAGTCAGTGATTTTATCTCACTATTTGTATTGAGCCAATCATTTGCTAGGATTTCAGGAGCTTATAACAGTTGTCAGTGAAAATAATCATCCTTTTGTTTAATGAAATCTCTACTGGTCATAAATGGAAATTTCGTAGCATAATTTGTTTCCCTTGACAGCCAATCAGAGCTTGTCATTTAGCATCCACAATCTTTGTTGGTTCCATTATATATTTTTTTAGTTCTGTTCATTCATGCGATTTTGCTCTAATGAGTACATATCCAAAAGCTTTAGCATGTATATTTTCAATGCTATTTTCTGATTTTACACTACCAAACACCTTGAAATGCATGTCAGGAAGACAAAAATTGTAGCAAAATGAAATGACTGCAGAATGTTAATCAGTATCACTGTTCAAGTACTATCTTTGTCACATGCAGCCCCCAGTGAATGTACAGATGGATTGTGTTCACACAAGTGTATTAACATAGCAGATGGGTTCAGATGTCAATGCCCTTCAGGCTTGAGATTACATGACAATGGAAGACATTGTGAAGGTATGAACAGTGCTCTCTCTATCGGTGACGCAACATTTGCCCCTGCAACTTTTGCCCCTGCGATATTTGCTCCAGTCTTAATATCTCAGAGGGCATAGGGTTAGAGTTAGGAATAGTATAGAGGTCTTGGTTCAAAGTAATGTAAAGAGAAGGGTAAGGGTTTATTTAGTTTTTGAGGTTACCTTAGGTGTTATGTTTGGCTTAACATGCATATTTTCCACCAGAGCAATTGTCACCGGAGCAAATGTCATGGAAGCGCAAAATCTTGATTGAATTATCTTTGTGTGTCTGTGGTCTGTGCAGGTGTCTCTCGATGTATCTGAGTTTTGTCTCTCAGACACATTATTTTCCTGACCTATTATTCATATAGTAGGACAAAAATGAACTCTTACATAAAAGTTGCAACACGTTTTAATGATGAGTACACTCATACATTAATTTAACATTATTGTAGTTAAATTAGTAATACCTTGGTCACATTTGATCTACGGCGGCCGTACGGCGAGTCGAAAACAGCCGTTTTAACATTTTTTGTACCAGCTACCTATATGTGGTTTGAATTAAGATGAATAAAACGGCTGTTTTCGACTCGCCGTACGGCCGCCGTAGAGCAAATGTGACCGGGGTATAAGTCATCTACAGGAAAACTCGCATACATTGTAAGTTGACTGTAATAAAGTAGTATATTTCCCCAAAAGCAATTGAAGCAATTTATTAAGATGACAATATGCAAAACTTGTGTTATATCCCTGTTATAATAGTTACATGTGTGTAGCACTTAATACTTTGTTTCTAAGCACTTTGGATTGTAATTATTATTACCCAGTCACAGGATCCTGGCAGGCCCACACATAATGTATGCACTCTCTCCACTCCCTAGGGACCATTCAAACAAGAGTTCCAAGACTCAGTTGCTAGGCATACTACATGTACATAGGTTTTCGCATCTTACTGGGGTACCCATCTTCAAGTCAAATTTCTCCTAAGTTGAAAAGACTTATGCAGTCCTATAAAAATTGACTTAGGCAAAGTTACCTTTGTGATTATCTTTACACATCATGCCCTTTTTCTCCAGATGTTGATGAATGTGCCACGCCCACTCAGGGAGGCTGCCAGCACAACTGTCGTAACACCCTTGGTAGCTATGTATGCTCCTGCGAGGAAGGTTACCTGCTTCATGTGGACCAGAGGCAGTGCACCCCAGGACCAGACTGTACCACCTGCGATAACTGCCCCAGGGGTGAGAGACTCAACCACGAGACTGGTCTTTGCCAAGGTAAGCTTGATATTAAAATGATTAAGGCATTTGTTATCGAGGGTCACAAATGATTTCAGTGTACCTCAGGGCTAGGGTTTACCCCCTTTGATAGTTAGATGTACCCAAGGGCTGAGAGACTCCAGTTTTAGACATATTGGTATATTGCAAGATAGATTTCAAAGATGGATAATGATCTGATGTCAAAAGTAATGATTGATTTGAGTGTTCCTCAGGGTTATATTGTATCACCTGTGATAGTTGCCCCTGATTTGAGAGATTTAACCAAGAGATGGTCAGTTTGTTCATCAGTTTGTTCAATTGAAGACAGGATCTCAGATGGTTGTGGTCTACCTTGTAGCTTGATTTTACCATCTGTAATGATGACTTGGGAGCAAGAGATTTTAACGTAATACATTACAAGTGTATAGAGCAATGTTTTGCCATTACATGAAGATTAAACTTTAACTGTTGCCACATTTTAATTCATTTCTGTAGATCTGAATGAGTGCAATGTGGCCAACGCAGGAACCACCATGCCCTGCCGAGACCCCCGCTGCCCTGATGGACCAGAGCCCAAGTGCAGTCATTCCTGCGTCAACATCCCAGGGGGCTACTACTGCACCTGTCCCCCAGGTTACACCCTTAGCCCTGATGGACACACCTGCTTTGAAGGTAGGATAGGGGCCAGGCCCTCTGCGGGGGCTACACCCCTTACTTGCTTGCATGCTTGCCGCAGTCCCTGGACTAGCACTTCATTGTCTGTTTCTTAGGATCTGATTGCATCTTGGTAGACATATCGTGGGAAGATTGACCTTTCATTAAAAACATCTTGAACATTTCTGCAACAAGCCAAAAGAAAAACCTCCTGTAATATAAGTCTGTGGTTGCCAGTCTCACCAATAGTCTCATACCACAGTCACACTTGCGAAACTGACTCCAGGCTGATCAAACCTATGATGCTAATTCCAGTGATATACAATGGTGTGGTGTGTAGTCGGTTTCACTGGTGTGGCTGTAGTGTTATAGAGACTTCATGTTAAAGAAAATCATTCTAATTTAGACCTCAATAAGGCTGTCTCTAAATACAAAGTATCTAAAAAGAAGAAAGAGACAATAAAAAGAAGCCCAACAAACTAATACACTGGTTAAGGTTTATCAGCCCGCTTTTTTTAACGATAAACTGGATAAGATAGTTAGATATCATATACATGTAGGCATAAGTGTATTCATTTATATGTGTATTGTAGATAGTTATGCAGATTTAACCTATAAATTAGTGATATAGCGATTTCCATTGTCTGTTATAAAATGTAGCAATTTTTTTTTGTCCATTTCCGAAAAGTATTGAATCCACAGTTTTATCATTAATGGGAATGTTATGTCACTTGTACAGCATATTTTATTTCCCAGCTAAGTTTAAAGCTAATGCACAACTTTCTCTATTGTAGCGTACAATGCAATGTACTTAGAAGCGATGGACAAATTGCTTGTAGTCATTATCCCTTTTTGAAATTCAAATGATTATTTATTAACTGTCTAGTTGATCTCAATGTGTGAATATGTATATAGTTTCTTATTTTGAATTAGGATTAGAATCTCATGTAGAGATTTTTTTTATAAATAAGTAAGAATTTTGATAATAAAAGAAAGATGTCAGATGTAGAGAATTCATCTATTCTAAAAAAATGTTTACACTTTTTGGTTACTGTTAAAATGCCAGATGAAACAATATTTGAGAATGTTAAAGAGAGTACAATGTCAATCTACCAAAAATCAGTGTAATTCTTCAATATTCTTAAAAGAATATTTTTAGAAGATATTGTAATTTATTGTTGAAGTAATTATGTTTACTTACACCATATTTAACTATATTAAAACAAATTTACCAATTCTTTTATCTTTTTTTTTCTCTGAGATCATTGATCCATCCTATATTGGATTTTTAAAGAAATATATTATTTTTGAAGAATGATATAAACAGTCATGCATGAAAGGAATATGAATATGAATTTTTCTTCAATATCTTTTGAATCGTGGGTATTTGTACAACATGCCTCTTTTGTTTTTCAAAATTGAATTACTCATCTGTTGTCAAAAATAGAAGAATAAATCAAGTCTTATTTTCTTTACCATTTATTTCTAACCATTTTACTTTTCATAGTATTAATCGTTTGATATATTGAACTCTTAAATATATCATCACATTGTCTATATGCAAATTTGTGTTTTTATTTTGAACTATTGTTTCATTTTGGCCTCTTTCTTTAATGGTCATTTTTTTAGGAATAAACTCAGTTATGTTTAGTTTATGTTATATTTAGTTTTTACACTTTGACATTTAAGTATTCGATGGTGGAGTTATTGCTTATATATGTTAACTCACTCAGTCATGCTTTGCTGTAAGAATGTGTTGATCATTTTTCAATCATCTATGTCATCGCCCTGAGAACTTTATTTTCATCAATTTAATATGCCCATCCATAATCTGTCTTCATTATTGACGGCTTTATTTCATTTAGATATTGTTAAATAATTTTCATGGCATCATACAACACTCCTGTGTCATCATATTCATAATGATCATTATTTTGTTTTCATCAAATTTGGAAATCTTTCTTATCAAGTGTATATGTCTCTGTTTGAAATGACTTTATTATGAAATTTCATGGGAATTGGTTTATTATTTGCTGATGCTAATTTTTTTTTTTGAAACACATATTGCTGTAACTTTGGGGATCAGCTAATTGAATTGTACCTTTGATTCAGATGACAGGCATTAATTTGCTTCATTGGGAAAAGATTTCTGGTGGGATAGGGGCATGATATCTTGACTAATGATATGAGGAAAACAATATACCTAGCAATTATGTTGCATCCCATTATCATTAAAAGCTTAAGTACTAAAAATGGTAGAAAACACATGTTACTGGGGCAAAAACCATGTAGGTATAAAAAATTTCCCAAAAAGATTTTCAAAGATATTTTCAATAATCTTTAATTGAAATAGACACTTGATTGGAAGATTGTTTTTATATCATTGAATTCACATTCTTTATAGCTCTTCATTTTAACATGCTTTTATCCATTTGCACCATTTCTCATCACTGTGTATACTCATGAGCTGTTCATACTGTTCCAGCCAGTTTGCATGTTTACAGTTTGATTGTCTGAACGCATCATTTCCCAGTACCCAGATCCCCTATGTGTAGCCCAGATTGTGTGAACGGGGGCACCTGCCGCTATGCTCCACATTGCACCGGCATGCCAGCTTGTCCCACAGCATGTGCCTGTCTCTGGGGCTTCTTTGGCCCTGCTTGTGAATATGGTGAGCACCCTCCGTTTTTGTCATTCGTTCTAAGGAGCAGTGTTGGAACTGAGACAGTATCAGATGAGATAGAGATTAAGACCGAGACAATGACACTTATGGGACGTTGCAAGAAACTTGTGATCAAATGGATTTTTATTTTTGGACCCAAATCAATTGTATGTCTTGCAGTTAATTGTAAATTTGTGAATGATTGCTAATCTGCTCCATGAAGCAAGAAGTGTAATCTGATTTTCTACTGCTAAAATGGATCCATCACTTGTAAAATTGCAACAGGATATTTGCAATTGATTGCACGTAGTTCGGTGTTTATAATATTGCAATGTTTGCTTTTCTTTTAGTAAGTTAATCTTTTGATTTCAATGTTTTTTGTTCAATTACTGGAACTTGGAGAGTGAAGCTTAAGAATAGTGGGATGGTCACTTTTGTAAAAAAATGTTCAGGGTGAACTTCCCCTTTAAAAAAGGAAATGGGAGTAGGGCATCTCTAATACCATGTGGGCTTCAATACGGAGCTAGGTGCTCCCTAGAGAAGCAACCTCATCTCCAAAATAAAAGAAGAATGCAGGAAGCATTCATCAATAGATTCCATCTTTTCTCTTGTCTGTCCATGAGTAAAATAGGTTCCAGGTTGCCATGGCAACCACATCCAATGCACAATTTATGGAGATCTTGAAATTGACTCGGGGAGGAAAGGGAAGACATTTTGACAGTAGGAAAACATGGATGATTTGATAGATTGTGACTTTGGTCTTGTCATTCCCGAGTGTTTCAGGAAGTGTGTGTCATTATCTAAGTGGATGAGTTAGGTTCAGAAGAGATGCTTTAATGATACATTATAACATGTGCTGATAGAAGTGAGGGGTTATATTAAATGGGGAAGTCCAGCCAGATGACTTTTTTCAAAGAAGAATTAGAGAAACATCATTATTATTTACTTGACCATAGATTAACAGATATACCGGTACAAATAAAAAGATATAAGAGAAAGAGCAAAATAAGACGTGCCGGCAGGGAAGAATTTTTCATTTGTGATGTTCTGGAGAACTAAGTTTATATCACACAATCACTTATAAGCATAAACATAAGCATAAACATAAAAGTATATCAAAATAAATACATTTCTTTATATAAATATCAATAAAAAATATAGAACAGCAATATGCAATTATGATATTAGAGGTATAAGTCTATCAGAGACTGATGGGTATGGACTTTAAAGTTTTAATTTTCTGATGTCACAGGTAAGCTACTATAATGTAATATAAATTCCATGTTTTTTACCTTTCATGATGATTGATTTTTTTTCTTTGTATAAAAGTGAATGTGGAATATTACTGTATGACTGTATGCTAAAATATCAGCTTCAAAGGTACAATCACTTCTAAATTTTGCAGAGAAAACTGCACAGGTTTTGTTGCATCCTTGTAGGAATGGAGGCTCTTGTGTGGAGGGCATCTCCTGTTATCTTAACCAATATAAATTTGACGCAATAGGAAGTGCAATCAGTGTTCTATGACTCGTAACACAAAGCCTAGTTATTGATCATAAGACTAAGTTATATGATTGATTGCATTCGTTATTATGTATGATAAATCATAAAAATCAATTTTACTAAATATCGCACAGTTTTGTGTAATGGGCAGAGGTGTGTGTATGTGTAAATGTGAAAATGTTTGAAGTAAAATGAATTGATGCTGTTGTTTATACTTGAATGTTATAACCCTCAGGTTAGCCAGGCACCCTCTTTTAACAGAGGTTCTTTTATGAAGAATATGAACATGTCAATATGAATTCAATGAGTAATATCAATATTGTTTTCTGGGAGGGGTTTCACAAAGATTTAAGTGTGACTAAAAATTGTACTTAAATTCCCATTTTTTGCGTGGTACATGTACATACTTCACCTCATAGGTTAGACCATGAGCAGAACTCTGCATGCTACTGCTTATTAATCAGTTAGATTCTGTTTTAAATAACATGCATCTGTTGGCACTTAAGCATGACATTTAGTCAGACTTAACTGTTTGTGAAATTCCCCTTGGTGTGTATATATTTCCAGGTGAAAACCCAGAAGTCTGTCAACCACCCTGTCTCAATGGAGGCTCATGTGTGGAGGGAAGGTGTGTTTGTCAACCAGGTCTAACAGGAAGAACATGTGCCACTGGTATGTATAACAAAGTGATTAATTGATCCACCCATCCATGCATCAATCAATCAATTAATCAATCAATTGGATATGATGGACTATAAATCAATCAGTCAAACTATGCATTACTGTTTTCACAAACCATTCTCAAGGATTCAAGGAGACAAAGAATTTAGAAATAAATACATTTTTGTCTTTGGAGGCTTACATGATTCTATTTGAATTATTTAAGGAATTGAGTGAGACCAGTTAAGGCTCTGGAATCTAGTGAACTCATTTGGCAGTCTGGATCAAAGTTTACTTTACCTCAGAAAATCTGTGTTTTGTGTCAGACTTTTAAAAGTGCGCTTTAAGGGTATACAATGTTAAAATACTTCTTTATTATTTACAAATGTTAGATATTATGGTGTAATCTAATTCCTTTCATCTTTATCATAATGATTGTATCGGTTATGTTTCATATTTAGAAAAATGCTTTCTCCTTCTGTACTTCTTTAGGAGCACTTAAATGTATTTTTCTCTGTATACTTTCTTTATCAGATATCAATGAGTGTCTGCAACGAGACCTTTGCCAGTATCAATGTAGAAACACCTTCGGAAGCTACGCCTGTATCTGCCCGGCCGGTTCTAATCTCAATGCTGATGGTGTCACTTGCAGTAGTAAGCTAAACACTATGATAAAATGTCTTTCTAATTAGTTTTGATATACTGTATTGATAATATTTGAAAAGTAATTAATTGTCATTCCTTCCTAGTTATCATCTTCTACATTATCTGCTTCTGATTTATTGCTCTACTTGTTGTCGTCGCTCTCGAATTGTTTGCCTTGATTCTTTTATTTTGTTACCTTTTTTCTATTTCTATTCTGTTCTGTTCTTTTGTTTTAATTTTGTTTATCAACTTTTCTTGTTCGTCTTCTTCTTCTTCCTCTTTCTTCTTATGATTCCAATTCTTCTTTTTCTTATCCTTGTTCATAGCTGAAGAACCTTCCTGAATTCTCTCAAAGCTATAAAAATGTCCCTAAACACTTGGTTCACACCCTGCATACAGTTACATATCAGTATGCCATTGTAGATGTTGGTTACATCATGGAGTATACGGATGGATGTGTCTTTTTCAGATTAGTATAGTGTACTAACATCCGCAATCATTGCATTCCAATTGAATGTGTTGGTTGCTTCTCATGTATATGAATGGAAGTGTTAAACCTTTCTTTGAGGTGCAGTGTTTGAACATGCACTCTCATTGCATTCTGTTTGAATGTGTTGGTTGCTTCTCATGTATATGAATGGAAGTGTTAAACACTAGATTTAAACCTTTCTTTGAGGTGTAGTGTTTGAACATGCACTCTCATTGCATTCTGTTTGAATGTGTTGGTTGCTTCCCATGTATATGAATGGAAGTGTTAAACACTAGATTTAAACCTTTCTTTGAGGTGTAGTGTTTGAACATGCACTCTCATTGTATTCTGTTTGCAGGTGTTGGCTGCTTCCCAGAGTGTATGAACGGAGGTGTATGTAACAATAGCAGGTGTATCTGTCCAAGAGGATACACAGGAGCGACGTGTTTCCAAGGTAAGGACTTTGCATGTACATGTACGCACTGGAATTAGACCAATGCTTTCACTGCCTGATAATTGGTATATTTTATTTCCTATGCAAACCAGGCTCCCATCTAACAAAGAGTAGTGATTGATCCTATCAATCGTAACTCTATGGAAATCCATCAGTGTCATAAATTTTTCTACAGGAAATTTGAACAATGTCCTTTGTAAACGAAGAGAAGCACAGTGAATTTTTAAGAAAATAATTAGTGCATGAATATACATCATAGCTAGAAAATATTTTGAACAAACATGCATAATACTTGTTGACGTTGCTGGCCGTCCGTAGATACAATTGATTGGATCAATCGTAACTCTTTGTAAGGCGGGGCCCTGGGATGGCATCTCTTTGTATTGTGTGTACAAGGTGCTATAAAAATATGTACTTTTTTAAAGGAAATTAAAAGAGATATCACTTATATTGTGCCCGTATGAAGTTAAAGCACATTCTGTGTGATAAAAAATTATTAGAGGGAAGGTTTTATAGCAAAATAAGCCATTCCAGCCAGCTGAAAGGTAATTTTCCATGCAATAATAATATGCAGTCCCACAAGTGCTTATCTGTGTTGGCCATTATAAGTGTGCTCAATTTTCCACTTAGATGTCATTATTTCACAAAGTTAAGTTCACATAAACAAACTATAACTATATCTGCAATGATGTGTGACAATTGAACTTGATATTAGAGACTTTCTCTTGAAGTCATTGTTCACTGCAACTACTTTAGTTAAGCTTTAAATTTTTTTTATCATTCCAACATTTGACCTTCTCCCTTATACAGATGTGGATGAGTGTTCTAATCAGAATGGAGGTTGCGAGCACATCTGCAGGAATATACTAGGTAGCTATGTCTGCTTCTGTCCTCTTGGATCAACAGTCAACCCTGATGGACATACATGCTCAGGTAATGTGGAACCATGGTACTATCCATTGTGGAAGCGTCGTGGCGTAGCGGTTCTGACTCTCGCCTTGTAGTCAGAGGGTTATGATTTTGAATCTCACAATGGCCTAGCGCCCTTTAGCAAGGCGTCAGTCCACACTTTGCCACTCTCACCCAGGTGCGAATGTGCACCTAAATAGGATGCTAAAAAGCTATGAAACCAGTGACCGGTTAATAATTGTGAAGCGCTTTGAGCAGTTGTAGATCGATATCGCGCTATATAAAAGCAAATTATTATTCCTGATAGAAAGAACACAATGTTGACCAGTGTGGAGCACTGTGTAAAAGTAGGGCAATTTTTTGTATATAATTTAGAATAATATCAAATCTTTTAGAACAATATGTTTATTTCATAAAAAATGTGTTCAAGTTGTGACCGTATTGTGACATCACTCCTTCATGCTTTTACATCTTATGGAACACGCCTCATTGATAAAGAGACTTATCTGGTGTGTCCTATCTCGAGGCAGGTCGATAAGAAAGAGACCACAGTGTACTCAACGTCATTCATTAGTCACAGTGGTTTTCTTTGAAAGTGACTACAAACCTCATTTAAATGCTACAGTTTATATGGGAACTCACTTAAGGTATAATGATTTATCTGTATTCTTCCCCGCGTCTGGCATTCAGCATTTAGTTGAATAATTCTTTGTCTATTCTCTGTATGTAGGAAATAGTTGTGGACTGTGGATAGTACAGAACAAGCCGAGATGTGAACCATGGAATTGAGATATTTCTACAGTAGATTTGTAGATTTTATTCAATCTGAAATGATTAAACAAAACAGCATATTTTGAGTCATCTCATCCTGAATTAAAACATGCACTTAAATATGAATATCTTGTGTAACCTGGTCTTGATGCATTTACATTTGTCCATCAAAGTATTACTAAATATTCTGACCAAGATTGACTTTCATTGTTTATAGTAAAAGCATGGATTAAGACTAATATAAACCAACTGAAAGTCTGAATGTAGCAGACAATATCATTTTCTATCAAAATCACTTTTTATATAAAAGGCATAAAAAGTCAATGCCCAATTTTGGCAGGGCGCCAACAACGCATAGTTGAGTCCAACTATGCCGAAACAAATCCCTAATAGCTTTTAAAACTGGTTTTCTCTAAATTAAATGCACATGCAATTATTCATGAACCAAAACTAGTTTTGCCAGAAACTTATTTCTACCTCTTCAAAATACTCTTCATGAATTCACCAAATGTTCATGTATCAGACTCATGAACATGTTTTTGTATCCTTTTGTATAGATCTATATTTATGCACTTTCACCTCACAATGAACAACTTGTCTTAAGCATAGATATGCTTTAAAATACAATATAATCTTTGTAATATGAAAATAAACCAGATATTTTGTCTCTTCATTCTCACAAAAAAAGAAGTCTTGTATTTTCATACTTTTGCTTAGATTATGAATCCAAACCGAACTAAACTTCCTGGAAATGTTTATATTCACATTTTCCAACATAACCAGTTGCTTCCAAAAAACTAAACAAAGCTTTCAACTGAAGCTTTTCATTAATTAAATAATCAGATTTTAGACATCTTGAAACTTTTACTTTATAACACAAATTTCAGTTATATGCATTTAAGACAATTGTGATTAGATTTCACACGAGCCTTTTGAGCCAAAAAATTGTCTTCTAACTTCAACCTCTTTTCACGTGTACATTTATAATGAATTTTTACTTCTGTTTTTCGTCAATAACTCTCTTTGAGTTTCTTGTCATAATTATATAATCAACACATTATCTCCCCTATTATCTGATTAATCTACGAAACTTACTTCTATGACGGGACACAAATGAACATTGCTGAATTTTGGACATAAAAGGTGACGAACTGCAGCACCTCCGTTAATTCATGAACGTGAAAATTCTGATGCTGAAGATAACGCACTGCTGTAAATTGACCTGTTGACAAATTTGCTATGGTATCTTTGAGATAGATAATTTAAAACAAACGTTATAATGATTATATGGCGTTTAATCCAAAACAAATCCATTTTTTCCAAAGTTCAATCTTCTCTCCAATTTAGCCTTTCTGAAGGATTAAATTTTCTCATATATTCAGCTTCTTACCAAAACATCCTCCCCGCCCAATGAGGGGGTTGTCCTCATTACAAATTGAAACAAAAAAAAAAACAGCCAAATTCGCGCTCCAGATAAATTGTTTCAAAACTTACAATCCTTATGTACTAATCTTCGTATCCCTCAACAGGGTAGATTACTGCTAACTTGGTTACTGGGCGACGATATTCAGAGTTCATAGTCTTTACTTTCACATTCCGCACTTTACCGTCGTCACCTGGGTAAACTTCAATCACGCGAGCGATTGTCCACTTGCTGCGTATAGAGTTCATGTCGGCGAGCATTACTACATCCCCAATGCAGACATTGCGTCGATGAACATTCCACTTCCTTCTTGGAGCTAACAGTGGTAAAACATCCCTTGTCCACCGTTGCCAGAAAGAATCTACAATGCGCTGAACCAGTTCCACTCTGTGTCTTGGATTTCGCGTCTTCAAGAATGGGCCTTGCGCTACGCTCCCCGAAGCTCGTCCTAGAAGCATGTCGTTCGGTGAGATATAGCTGCCATCGTCTGGATCAGTTGGAAGTCGGCCGATAGGTCTTTGGTTGACAAGATTCGATACCTCCACTAAGCATGTATACAGTTCAAAAGGCGACAACACTTGATCACCTATCGCCCTTTTCAATGCATGCTTGCAACTCTTGACCAAAGATTCGGCGCACCCGTTTTGATGTGGTGCCCCTGGAGTTACAAACTTCCATGTAGTGCCTCTCTCTGCACAAAAGTCCTTCAGCTCGTTGTCAGACATTCCGTCCGTCATCTTCCTTAGTTTTCGTTCTGCACCTATGAACTGGGTACCATTGTCGCTCATGATCATCGTCGGTTGTCCTCTGATAGAGAAGAAACGTCTTAGCACCTGTATGAATTCCATCGTACTGCAATCCACTGCCAGTTCCAGATGAACAGCACGAGTGTTCAAGCAGGTGAATATCACCCCATAATATTTTGATGTCTTGTTACGTCCCACTTTCACCGTTAGCGGCCCGAAATAATCACATGAAGTGAAGTGGAATGGTGGTGTACTTGGGACCAATCTCTCTTTTGGTAGGTCTGACATCTGTTGGGTCTCTGTCTTGTGCTGAAACACTCTGCACCTGGTACATCTATACTTAACTGTCTTGGCAAGTTTGTGACCATGAAGAATCCAATATTTCAGTCTTATCTTTGCCATGGTTGCAGCTACTCCACTGTGACTCGTCTCATGTACATGACGAGTAATCAGTCTTGAAACATGATGTCCATATGGTAGCAGGGCAGGATGCTTCTGCTCGAATGACGTAATCGCTTTATCTATCCTGCCTCCAACCCGTATGATGCCGTAGTCATCAATGAATGGACTCAAAGACTTCAGCTCTCCTTTTTTGATTCGAGACTCCATGCCATTTTGTACATCTCTGATGATGTACTTTTCTCCGTCATCTAGTTCTGTGGGCGTAATCTCTATACTGGTCTCTTTTTCCTGTTTCTGCCGTCTGGCCTTGAGTTTCTTTACAAACTTTATCACCAATGCTGCTACTCTGACCAGTTTCCTCCAGTTAGAGAACCTCTCGTAATGAATCAGATGATGACTCTGAGACACATTTAGAACTGTCTTCTCGTTACGCCTCTCCTTCTCAACATCAGGAAGGTCCTCACGAACCTTGACTTCGTCAGGCCAATCAGATGCTGACTTTTGAAGAAAGTCTGGACCCCGTTGCCATGACCCCACTAGCTCACTTGCCTTCAGTCCTCTTGATAACACATCTGCTATGTTGCTTTCTCCAGAGATGTGTCTCCATTTGCTGGGGTCTGTACTGGTCTGGATTTCTCCCACTCTTGTTGCAACAAACGTCTTGAAGGTTTTCGCCCTACCTCTAATCCACGAGATGGCGATCGTACTGTCTGTCATTAAAATGACATCCTCAATTTCAATCCTCAGCTCCTCCAATATCGTCTTATATAACCTACTCGCAAGAACTGCAGCCTGAAGCTCAAGGCGTGGAACTGTTAGTGGCTTGAGTGGTGCCACTCGTGATTTTGCTGCCACAAATCTAGTCATGTAGCCTCCACCATCCATTTCCCACCTCAGGTATGCACACGCTCCAAAGGCATGCATCGAAGCATCACTGAAGATACAGAGCAGCGGCTTACCCACTGCCTCTTTCGGAGTCAGACATCTTTCAAATGTTACCTCCTTGAGCTCTTCCATTTCTTGAAAGAATCTCTTCCATTCCATTTGACATTCATCTGGAAGAACTGCATCCCAGTCATAGCCATTTTCCCATAGTTGCTGTAGTCCAATTTTTGCCCGGATGACAAATGGTGCTGTATAGCCAATCGGATCGAAGATTCGGGCAACCTGACTGAGGATGATTCTCTTGGTTAGTCTCCTATCTATGAACTTGTCAACTTTCACTCTGTAAGAGAACTCATCCTTCTCTCTATCCCAGAAGACTCCTAGCACCTTCTCCTCTGCTAGACTTTCCATCATAGTTTTCTCCATTTCGTTTGCCTCTGGACCTTTTAGCTGTATGTTGGAAGTCCAGCCTTTCACCTTAAACCCACCATCAGCAAGAATCATGTCAATGTCCTTGGTTAAGGCTTTAGCTTGCTCTATCGTATCTGTAGATGTGCAGATGTCATCCATGTATGTATCTCTTTTCAATACATCTGCAGCCTCTGGAGACTGAGCACGGCCTTCTTCTGCAGTGAGTCTCAGTGCTGTCTGCGCCATTGCTGGAGCCGGCTTATCTCCAAACGTCACGACTTGCATCACATACGTATCAGGCTTTCTGTTCACTTGCAAATCTCTCCATAAAAACCTGTGTACGTGCTGATCAGACTCGGGTATCAGCACCCTGTGGTACATTTTTGAGATATCTGCACAAACTGCTACTGACCTCTCCCGGAAACGTAGGATGACTCCAAACAAGTTATTTAAGAGGTCAGGTCCTTTCATCCAGAAGTCGTTGAGACACTTGCCAGCAAACACTGAAGAGGAATTGAAGACAATTCTTATCGGTGTGCTCTTCTTTTCCGGTCGCAACACTGCATGATGAGGAATATAATGCACAGGGCCCTCATACGACTCCATTTCCTCATTTGTCATTTTCCTTGCGAAACCCATCTGTACCATTTCCTTAATTTGATTATCATAGGCTTTGGCATGCTCAGCATTCTTCAGCAACCTTTTCTCTGTAGCACAGAGCATTTTTTCCACCAGTACCTTGTTGTCTGGCAGTTCCTTTGGGTTTCTCTGCCATGGATATGGAACCAGCCACTGTCGTCCTTTCTTCTGACAAGCATTGATGATAAACTTCTGTTCATCTACCTCTTTATCTGGACAGGCCACTCCCATAGACTCTGTCGTCCAAAAATCCTGCAGATCAATGGGATTCCTGATTACTTGTACATTGAGTACGTTTCCACTCTTCTGGCCTGGTTTACCACCAAACACCACCCAGCCTAGTGGTGTTCGCTTAGCAACTAGATGTCCTCTCTCTCTTGGCTTTCCATTCCCAAGATGAAGTTTTGCATAGTCGGCACCGATGAGTAGATCAATTGGTCCAGAACCTCTGTAGAGTTTGTCAAGATGGAAAATCCTTGCTAACTCTCTAACATTAACACCTGTGATATTATCGTTGATGACATCTAGTCCGATAGCTTGTACCACAATGACTTTATGGGTATCCAAAGACTCAAGCTTAACCCGATATAACTTGGAATCAGCAGTCTCTCTATCTCCGCCAACTTTTGTGATCACGACTTGGATTGGATCACCCTCGAGATTAAGTGTCTTTGCAATCTCCGTCCTGATGAGTGTCACTTGAGACCCAGAGTCCAACAAACAGTTACCAATGACCGCTCCCTTCGTACCTTGAACCTTGACTGACAGTATTGGTAACAGAGTCTCACTTGATCCGATACTTGCCACGTCCACTGTAGACTCCCTTTTTTCGATTGTTGAATGCAGCAAAGGATGATGATATGAGGGGCATTGGTCGCACTTCCTTCTTCGTCTACATGTGGTCATGCGGTGTTCCTTGCTGGCCCGCTTCAGACAGCTAAAGCACGCTCTGTTCGCCTTCATCAAGTCGTACCTTTCTGGTTGGCTCATTCTGATAATCATTTGACACTTATCAATCCAGTGATCATTGGATTTACAGTGCCAACACTTAAAGTCCTGCTTACGAACCACATCATTGCCTTTGTCTTGGTTCATAACTTGGTGTATGGATGCACCTTGCTTGGTCCTGTTATCTGACCTTCCTTCTCGAATGGATGCAGTCGCCCGAATGCGAGTCTGTAGTTCCTCGCTCATCCAGTCCATCAAGCCCTTTAAAGTGGGTGACCTATGCAGACGTAACCAAATCTTACGATCTTCATTTGTAAGCTTCCGTTCTATCAACGCCAACATATGAGAATTGTTCATATCCTCTTCCTTATTTATCTGTTTCAGAGTGTTGTAGCTCCTCCTAACTAATCCGGCAAACTCGATGAACCTTGCATCCTCACCGTCCTTTAAGTTCTTGAACTTTGTGATGTCAGATATGATAGCATCGGCTAGATTCCTCGGATCACCGTACATGATATCAAGTTGCTCCCATGCTGCTAGATAGTCGGTTCCTATCCCTTGAATTATTTCCAGTGGTTTCCCTTGCAGGCTAGTACGCATAATTGTTATGCAATCCCTTTCGGCATATCTGGTTTCAATGAGATGCTTGAAGTCGGACTTAAAAGTTTGATATTCTCTAATATCTCCTGAAAACCTGGGTAACTTAGGTTTTTCAACCTGCACCTTACATTGAGTTGCATTTCTTACTCCTCCAGAGCTGATATTTCCAATGCTATTTTTCTCGAGAAAGTCACAAACCTTCGCTTTCACTTGCATGAAGTTATTCATGCAATCTTCTATCCATGCCTGCTCTGATTCATATGCCGAATCATCAAGAAGCTCACAGTATACGTCATGCTTCTCTTCCAGATCCTTGTAGCATTTCTGACATTCCTGAAAGCCCTCATCAACCTCTTTGCTGGATCTTTCACGGTCAATCAGGGCCTGAACTTGATTCAAAGTCCTTGTGAACTTCCCCTTTGCCGACCTCCGCTTCACCTTCAGTTCGCCTGCTCTTTCAGCCATCTTGTCCTTCTTGTACTATTCCCAGAGTATGCGTAGAAATTGAATTTATGGATAGTACAGAACAAGCCGAGATGTGAACCATGGAATTGAGATATTTCTACAGTAGATTTGTAGATTTTATTCAATCTGAAATGATAAAACAAAACAGCATATTTTGAGTCATCTCATCCTGAATTAAAACATGCACTTAAATATGAATATCTTGTGTAACCTGGTCTTGATGCATTTACATTTGTCCATCAAAGTATTACTAAATATTCTGACCAAGATTGACTTTCATTGTTTATAGTAAAAGCATGGATTAAGACTAATATAAACCAACTGAAAGTCTGAATGTAGCAGACAATATCATTTTCTATCAAAATCACTTTTTATATAAAAGGCATAAAAAGTCAATGCCCAATTTTGGCAGGGCGCCAACAACGCATAGTTGAGTCCAACTATGCCGAAACAAATCCCTAATAGCTTTTAAAACTGGTTTTCTCTAAATTAAATGCACATGCAATTATTCATGAACCAAAACTAGTTTTGCCAGAAACTTATTTCTACCTCTTCAAAATACACTTCATGAATTCACCAAATGTTCATGTATCAGACTCATGAACATGTTTTTGTATCCTTTTGTATAGATCTATATTTATGCACTTTCACCTCACAATGAACAACTTGTCTTAAGCATAGATATGCTTTAAAATACAATATAATCTTTGTAATATGAAAATAAACCAGATATTTTGTCTCTTCATTCTCACAAAAAAAGAAGTCTTGTATTTTCATACTTTTGCTTAGATTATGAATCCAAACCGAACTAAACTTCCTGGAAATGTTTATATTCACATTTTCCAACATAACCAGTTGCTTCCAAAAAACTAAACAAAGCTTTCAACTGAAGCTTTTCATTAATTAAATAATCAGATTTTAGACATCTTGAAACTTTTACTTTATAACACAAATTTCAGTTATATGCATTTAAGACAATTGTGATTAGATTTCACACGAGCCTTTTGAGCCAAAAAATTGTCTTCTAACTTCAACCTCTTTTCACGTGTACATTTATAATGAATTTTTACTTCTGTTTTTCGTCAATAACTCTCTTTGAGTTTCTTGTCATAATTATATAATCAACACATTATCTCCCCTATTATCTGATTAATCTACGAAACTTACTTCTATGACGGGACACAAATGAACATTGCTGAATTTTGGACATAAAAGGTGACGAACTGCAGCACCTCCGTTAATTCATGAACGTGAAAATTCTGATGCTGAAGATAACGCACTGCTGTAAATTGACGTGTTGACAAATTTGCTATGGTATCTTTGAGATAGATAATTTAAAACAAACGTTATAATGATTATATGGCGTTTAATCCAAAACAAATCCATTTTTTCCAAAGTTTAATCTTCTCTCCAATTTAGCCTTTCTGAAGGATTAAATTTTCTCATATATTCAGCTTCTTACCAAAACAGACTGAAAAGGGTAATTAGGCCTCTCATGGTAATAAATATTTATGGCACATATATAGGTAAATGTACAGAATCAGCCCCCCCAGTCTTCTTAGGCGTCGAAATAGCCCAGTCTATTTAGGGTAAAGTCGCACTTAACTGTTTGTGAATCAAACCCTTGGCATTTAAAATTCTTTATTTTTTACATTTTTGTTCAGGCGGTCAATGCTTCCCACCGTGTCAGAACAATGGAACCTGTGTCAATAGACGATGTGTGTGTCCACCTGGATTCCAAGGACCAACATGCCAGTATGGTGAGTGTGAGGATGACCTTGGCCCTGTAACATAGAATCTGAGTGTTTGAACATAAGGCTGATTTCTATGATTGATTGCATTAAGTATTGTGTATGATCAATCTTAGAAATCAACGCTACAATCAATCATCAAACTTCATGGTACAGGGCCCAGACATCATTCTCCAACGTTGTGTCAACCGCACCATACGTTGTTACAGTGCATCCCATCCTGTTATTCTGGGAAAAGATTCCCCCGATTGCCTAGAAATGACCAACTATTATGATTCAGATTTTGTCCGACAAGTTGTAAGTTCTGACAATTTCCCTTGGATTTGATTGGTCGAGAAGCGCTGGTCCTATGATAACTGTTGGATAAAATGGGACTTGTCAGAAAAACGTGTGCGGCAAGTCCTTTCATGAAACGCTCCCAAGGTCTTTTTTTTTTTTCACAATTAATAGTTAATTGTCAGTCATCAATTATGGCAATATACGTTATTTTGATTCCGTCAGTATTGAAACTGTCTTTAACTTTTATGATTAACCCATTACCCTCTGGAACGAGATTCAAGATTCTTTTATTGGTCAATGTGTGTATACAAAGAAATTTGGTTTCCGATGGCTTTAACAATAAGTTATACACAAAGACGAAAATACAGTTTATCATAACAATAGGTGATCCCTGCACAAATCCTTTGGGAATTACAGAAATTGTTAGTCAACAGTTTAAATCACAAGTATATATCCTGAGGTGGTCGCTGGTTTGGAGTGCCTGTTATTCATTTCACATCATTTCAAGTTTCATTGCCATTTCTCTTTTAGATGTGAATGAATGCATCGTAACGGACATGAGTCCTTGCAGTGTTCAATGTGTCAACACCTTTGGCAGCTATCATTGCACATGCCCAGTAGGATACCAGCTAGGAGCTGATGGAAGATCATGTAAGTACACGGTCATTTTGAAGGTCATTGTGAAGGTTATTGTGAAGGTTATTATGAAGGTCAATAAGAAGTTCATTCATTTTAAAGAAAATATATGAAATCAGACACATGTTCTTTCAGTGTTCAGTGCGTGAGCACCTTTGGTTGTTATTGCATATACCTTAATACAGGATATCAGCCACAGATGGAAGATCTTGTAAGAATAGCCATTTGAAAGGTCATTGGGAAGATTATTGTGGATGTTATTAGTGAGGTTGATATTGATTCATTTATATTTTATGGAAGTTCAGGCTGTATTTGGTTTTCAAGGTGGATATGAATATCATTATTAATTAATTCATATTGAATTGAAACTTTTAATTAATGTCACTTAGCTTTGAGCTTTTATTAACAAATCAAGTATTTTTTTGGAAACCCAAACTCAAATTTAGAGTTCTTTCTGCAACCTGATATGATCTCTGAAATTAATATGAATGAAAGTGAAATCCCTCCTTTGTTTTACCAGGTACTCTACCTTGCGGAAGGGAATGCGTGAATGGCGGCACCTGTAATAGAGGGGTGTGTGAATGCGCCCCTGGATTCACAGGGACGGATTGCAGTCGGGGTAAGATATCAGTGATTTCTTCTTAATCTGTGTACTACTGGAACTAGTGGTATTCATACAAACTTCATGGGTATTCCAGAAGTCAGTCATTACTCCTTGAATGCTATTGTTACATTTGTTTAATTCTGGGTGAAGACTGATATTTTGATTTTGCATTTGTATTTTTTTCTAAGAAATAGCTACAAATGAACAGAAAGAGAGAGAGAGAAAAAGAAAGATATGTCTGATTAGTGAAATGTATTACTGCCTGTTGTTCTGATTAAAATTCAAAGTGTATTAATTATGAAGAGGTGTTTGTATCTTTAGTGTCTACATCTGCCCTCTCTCCTGGATTTGTTCTTTCGTAATAATTTGAAGGTTTGAAGGACCTTGAAGGCTTTCTCAGGAAGTTTAATACTGTTGAGGCATTTCTGGTGTGCACCCAATGAATTAGATTGCATGCTCAATCTGGAAAAAATAAGTCAGAAAAATCTTGGAACCATTTTGATTCAGGACAAGAGATTTCCGCTTCAAATCCAGCTGGTTTCAAGATTTATATCAGACTTTACGTTAAGATCAAACATCCAGTCTTATTCATTGATTGTAAGTTAAAGAAATGCGTTTACACTATTGATATTAAAATATGAACCTATGCTCTTTGAGGAGGAGCCATGGTGTAGTGGTTCTGACTCTCGCCTTGTAAACAGAGGGTCGTGTGTTCGAATCCCACCGCGGTCTGGCGTCCTTTGACGATGCGTTAATCCACACTTTGCCACTCTCGACCCAGGTGCTAAACGGGTACCAGGTAGGATGTGAAAGTCATCGTAGCTTGTCCAGTACTGTGTGCGCCTCATCGGCGACTCACCGGAATACTCCCAAGGGAGTGGAGGATGTGCACACATTGTGTGCGGGAATGACTGATTGAATCCGATGGCCGGGGTAATAATATATCTGTAAAGTGCTTAGACACGTCATTTCGATGTATGAAGCGCAATATAAAAGCGGATTTTTATCATTATTTGACCAATCCCCTTTTAGATATTGATGAGTGTGCAAGTGGATTGAACCGCTGTCCTGGTGCCTGTCAGAACACCTACGGCAGCTACAGATGTTCCTGTCCTCTAGGGTTCCAGATCTCAACTGATGGAACAGGATGCATTGGTAAGTTAAACAAAAACTCTCTAGGATATTCTGTGCTTTCTCATGCATTTGATTTGGACATTGACATATTGCCCCGTATTCTGAAGTCAGGTTTAACTTAGACCATGGTCTAACTATGGGAAGCCAAAAGCGTCAAAATCTTTATTAAGTTGTATGTTTCTTATTTTTACTGTGCTCTTTCCTGATTCATCGACAGTGAAGACAATCATCTATTTATACTTCCTAGACAATTATGAATGATTTGAGAGCCAAATGAGCTGAAATATGACATCTCTACCATTAGTGATTTATGTTACGATTGGCTTTCCATACTTAAACCACAACTTTAAACCTGAGTTAAGCTAAACTCGACTTCAGAATACGGGCTAGAGTGTGGTAAACTTATACTCTAATAATTAAGCATATTGGTTGTTCAGACAATATGAGATCTGCTGGTGACAAACCAAGAATCTAGAATCTCTTGCTCACTAGAAAGTACATCCTTTTTAAAAAGTTTTGTTGAAACAAAATGCCCAATCAAAGTGTCATCATTATTTTTATAACATTTCTTCATTGGAATATGCAAGTGTTTGCTCATACCAAACTCACTGAATATGATTACCATTATGATGAACCCATTGCCATATAAGTGATGTACTAATGCTGCATAAGTGATTCAATATTGTCATGTGACTTTTTTACCATTTCCATAAAACGATTTACCATTACCGTATAAGTCATTTACCATTACCATATAAGTTACATGTATTTACATGATATTGCTATTATGCAGATTTTGATGAATGCCAGGCAGAAGGATTACAGTGTGCACACCGATGTACCAATCTACCCGGAAGCTATGCCTGTACCTGCCCCATCGGACAACGCCTTGGACCCGATAGATTCTCTTGTATTGGTAAGCTCAAATCTGATCTTTTCAATAGTCTTTTGAATCATGATCTTTTATGAAGAGTTGGGAATCACATCCATATTTGTGGTCACTGTATTCTATTACTAACGTACTTAAGACATTGTATGCCTGCTTTGTATCTTACTTTCCTTTTTATCATTTCCGATACACAATTTGTATCATCCCAAGATTACTTTCAAACTGCTGAAAAGGATTATTCTTTAAATGTTTTAAAGTTCAAGCAAGCTATGTCTGCCGTATCACATGAAACTCTTTCATTATAAACAATTTTTATTTACAGGTACACCCATTGTACATTACCATAGTAATGGAATTGCCAGAAAACAAACAGAATGGCTCATAAAATTGAACATGTGTAATGCGGATACTGATCATCATGGCTTAATTTTAGTTTGTATAAGCTTTGTTTCTTCCAAGGATTGTTTTGTAATCAGTATCAATTTAGTTGCTTCTACTACCCAAACTTTCGATTTCGGCACTAAGCACATGGTGGAATATAAAGAAAACATGTGAAGATAAATTTCAAGCTAATTTGACCTTGACTGTAACTGTATTTCAAGCCGATTCATTTATAGATAAATGATGGTAAATTATGTTGTGTTCTCTTTCAGATGTCCCCTGCATCCCACCATGTGTGAACGGAGGCCAGTGCGTGAGAGGGGCGTGTCAGTGCCCCATTGGTTTCATAGGGGAAGACTGCAGCCAGGGTAAGTTCATATATGATCACTTTCATTCATCTGATAATGTGGATGGTAAGGTTACAGATAGCGTTGACTGTGAGCCTAACAGAATAGAAAAGATTTTCCATCTAGAAACATGTGTTTTATGGACACAAATTAATACATCATTCTCTCTAAATATATGGGTAGAGTGCGGCACGATGATGATTAGTGTCTTGCCAAAGGAAATTACTCTGTAGCTGGGATTTGAAACCATGTTCCTCTGTTAAAAAAGTCTAAAGATGTTAATAGTAAATTGTGGCATAATTTTTTTTGTTTTGTTATTGTTCATTGCTACTTGCCATCTTTCTTTTTTTCATCCCAGAGAGACCATGTGATGATGTGTGCCGCAATGGAGGATTTTGTTACCAAGGGGCGTGTCAGTGTGGTGCAGGATTCACCGGGGAGTTCTGTCAGACAAGAGGTACATGTATTCATATTCTATTTAAACTCCTAAAAAAAGTTTGGAAATCTGAGTTTGGCCATTAATTTATCCAAACTCCCACGTTTACACAATGCATGTTTGATATCATTCAAAAGATCATTTAAGGACGTTCCACAGTTGTGTTTGTGCGCATTATGATCTGCGCATAATTTACACTCTGCGCGCTGACGTCACAATGGATGAACAGGTGATTAATTAGCTGCGGGTATGAGCTGATTTTTCTCATCTTCTGCACTTTAACTGCAGATCCGATGCGCTATTTCATGAAGATAAAAAATTGAATTATTCCATGGACCATTCAAAAAAATATTCTCTACAATTTCAAAATACTTTACTCTGCAGTGCTGCCAAGAATCACGAATATTAACCCGAGTTTGAATAAATGGTAGAGTGGTTTTGATTTTTTTCTTCACATAGATACTAAGCATTCGGCGCATTTTTGGTGTTTTAAAAAGCACATTTGCTCTAATAAAAATGGTGATAGTTTAAAAACAAGCACATGAACCCCTATTTTTGTCTCACCTGCATAGCAGAGTGAGACTATAGGCGCCGCTTTTCCGACGGCGACGGCGGCGGCGGCGGCGGCGGCGGCGGCGATGGCGACGGCGGCGTCAACACCAAATCTTAACCTGAGGTTAAGTTTTTGAAATGACAGCATAACTTAGAAAGTATATGGACCTAGTTCATGAAACTTGGCCATAAGGTTAATCAAGTATTACTGAACATCCTGCCTGAGTTTCATGTCACATGACCAAGGTCAAAGGTCATTTAGGGTCAATGAACTTAGACCATGTTGGGGGAATCAACATCAAAATCTTAACCTAAGGTTAAGTTTTTGAAATGTCATCATAACTTAGAAAATATATGGACCTAGTTCATGAAACTTATACATAAGGTTAATCAAGTATCACTGAACATCCTGCATGAGTTTCACATCACATGACCAAGGTCAAAGGTCATTTAGGGTCAATGAACTTTGGCCGAATTGGGGGTATCTGTTGAATTACCATCATAACTTTGAAAGTTTATGGATCTGATTCATGAAACTTGGACATAATAGTAATCAAGTATTACTGAACATCCTGTGCAAGTTTCAGGTCACATGATCAAGGTCAAAGGTCATTTAGGGTCAATGAACTTTGGCCAAATTGGGGTATTTGTTGAATTACAGCCATAAATTTGAAAGTGTGTTGGTCTAGTTCATAAAACTTGGACATAATAGTAATCAAGTATCACTGAACATCCTGTGCGAGTTTCAGGTCACATGATCAAGTTCAAAGGTCATGTAAGGTCAAAGAACTTTGGCCACGTTGGGGGTATTTGTTGAATTGCCATCATATCTCTATAAGTGTATTGGTCTAGTTCATAAAACGTGGAAATAAGAGTAACCAAGTATCACTGAACATCTTGTGCGAGTTATAGTAGTTTTCAAAATCAGCACTGCTGCTATATTGAATCGCGTGATGCAGGTGAGACGGCCAGAGGCATTCCACTTGTTTAATGTTTGTACCTCTTAGGTATACCTTCCTCTACAACTCTGCAAATTTTGGTGAAAATGACATGGATTTTGAATAAAGTGCAGCATTTATTGTACGTTTGTAGTTTGTTACTGAAATTTTACATTTTTTAGATTGGGATTTTGTTATCTTTTACGCCATTTTTAAGAACTGACAGTGCTGTTAAACTTAAAATTGCAAACACATAGCACTATAAATATATTCTCCATTTTAACGATACAATTATTAACTCTCTTGCGAAATTTGATGACTTTTTCATGTATTTTGACTGAGTAATAGAGGTTTAAACTCATTGTAGTAATCTTGGGCGGTCTAAAAATGCCAAATTCTTTTGAATGCGCAATTCTTAAAAACATCAATTTGGGTGAACTTTGAAGCTCTATAGCAAAAAATCAAGCACATGGACCTATGTTAATTTTTGCATATTTCGAATATTAAGGTTCTAAAGTATCTATGTGCAAAGTTTGGTGAAAATGACATGGATTTCACTTTAACTGTGGAACATCCTTAATTCTCTTTTGTTAATGTTGATGTTAAGGTGCATGGAAAAAAGGAAACAGCTGAGAAATACACTCATCACCACGGAAAAAAAAGAACAGTGACTTTCAATATTGTGTCATTTTGCAACTTTTGAATTTTGACCTTGCCCCACATTTCAAGGCACTGCACCTCCATGTGAACCATAATCATATCATATAGGGTATAAGTTTAAAGAGAATTAAATGATCTATTCATTGGTATCAATCATGCATTAATATTCACTAAAATCGAGGAGGGATTGTTGATCAAAATCAGATTTCCAAACTTTTTTGGAGGGGTTTATATCAAAGAAATTGATTTACGTATACCATGTACATATACTTCTACTACTCCAGCTATGTTGATACGATTGAGAGTTTATTATACGTTGATATCTATATATTCTTAATAGTGTGTGAGCCAGCTTGTATCAACGGAGGGGTGTGCAATGCAGGGGTATGCCAATGCCCTTCAGGGTTCAGCGGGCTCTACTGCCAGGAAAGAGGTAAGTAGGTATTCGCTTCTAAGGAATAAAAGCAAGCCAGCAGTAACCAATCAACAAAGTTCTATGGCTAGCATCTTACTTATTGCATACACCAATACAGAGATTGCATTTGCAGCAATTGCAATTCAACCGCTGACATTATAGACAAATCTCCTAAAATAAATCCATATGTGTTTTAGTATATATGCATATACTGTCTATTTGAGTGATATATTGCATGTTTTTTACCAGATTTGCATCTTAACAAATCTCAAATAAATCCTTGTGTGTGTTTAGTATATGCATATGTGAGTGATATATATCGCATAAAACTGAGAAAGAGAAATTGCACTAAATATATTGTTTTGATGCTTTACCGGGGCCTTTTTCATAAAGATTCACAACTTATTTTTTCTCTTGTACATGTAACTTTGCCGTAATTGCAACTACCATGGAATCCTTGATTGTGATTGGCTGCTGAGCCCTGTTACCACGGTAGTTGCCATAATAGCAATGGGACAATATATTTGTAACTCTTGTATGGAGCAGGCCACTGACTTTCTTATGCTGCAAAATTCTCATAGAGAGTTAATTATTATTTATTAAGAATGTTTAAATATATTCACTGGGCCCTAATTCATAAAAATTTAGTAAGTCTACTTATTTTAAAAAACTGAATGATTACGAGATTTATTAAAGTTTTGTGAATACGGGCCCTGGTGTCTGCTTTTGATATTCTCTACGAAATTATGCATTTTTTATATAAAAATATGAAGGAAAATATATGCATGAGTGATTGATTTTGTATATACAGTGTGTTTGGAGTGCAACTACCAAAGTGCTTTATTTAATCCAAAATCCATTTTATTCATTAATGTGAATGTTATAATGCATTATATTTAGATAACTGCAGTGCTTTTAACATATTTTCTAAATGACAATGCCTGCTTCAATTGCTGAAGAGGATTTCCTATGTGTAATATAATATTTGACATATAAACTCTAGAATCATTAGAGTTGTACGCCTGATTTATTTACTGCAATTTAAATCCTTAAATTAAACTTGAAATTATAAACTGAAAACAAGGGATATGATGTAAATACACATATGCTACCCACATAGATAAACAATTTGTGGCTCTAACTTCATTAATCTTTAGATGACACTCAGAGTGAAACAAGAATGAGAAATTTTGTATTTTCTCAAAAGATCATGACTTTTGATAAGCAGTTTGACAAGTCAAATAAAAATAGAAAAAAGGGGATCGGACGTACAGGAAGTGTTGATTATTTCATGATATTACACCTGAAGCTCTTATCTATGCCATTTTGCACTAGTTCACTCATGAAATACTGCCACTCTATACTCATCTATGCAACCACCCTCACTTGCCATATACATGTATATTGCCCCATTTACATGAAATGCTTATATTTGTTTAAAATGAACTTTCTTTGCTGTTTCAGTGATTTGTTCTGAATCATTCAAAATATGTAGCCGTAATTTCTGTATAAAAGGGAGGTGGAAACTGCCCACTTTCTCAAATCATGTACCATAAAATCAATGAAAACTCACTTATTTACATGTCATAAACTGTGTAAATAGGACAATGTATGGCAAGTGATGGTATACTACTAACAATCAATTTATCTGTCCCGGTACTTATGGGACCTTCCTAGAATTGTCCGTCACTAATTCTAACTCTTGTGAGCTCAAATCTTAGTGACTTTAGACATGCAAAAATTGAAATGAAATTGGAAAAAATGGGAGTCTGATGTGCAAAAAATGTTTGATTATTTCATGGAAATTCCTGTTTAGCATCTTTAGTATCTTGGAAAGGTTTTTTTTTTATTGCACTTCAGCCAAGAGGCTGAATTGTGTACAACTGACAGGCTTGCCAAAGATTTCCATCGTGCACAAACCGATTAGAACCATCAAAATTGAAATAATAACAGGAATAGCTCACCAAATACTGCCACTCTATACACAATTGCGCAACTATAACTACTAACAATGAATTAATCGCTTAGTTACTAATGGTTATATCTATACCAGTGTGCGATCCACCCTGCATGCATGATGGCACCTGTGTTGGGGGTGTGTGCATCTGTCAGCCAGGATTTACAGGAAAAGTTTGCCAAGATTTAGGTAAGTCTTCCCCTCCCAGACCTCTACATCCCTTTCCTTGCTTTCTGCCCTTAAAGGCGACCGCACACCTTACGATTGGTCTGCGACCCGATTTCAGAATAAAATGTAGTAGAATTTGATGCTAATATTGAGACTTGGAATATCTTACTGTGTAATGTTCTAAATCATCGTACGAATACCTATGTTCAAATCTGTGACTATGCTATCATCCTTCTTAGAATAAAAGTGAATTTAATATCTAGTCGTAACGATGTCATAGTTGTCATACAATTGGCTACGATTTGAAACTAATTTGGCCTTTACTCCAAAATAAAAGCTTGCAATCTTAAAAAATGGTTATAATAGTATTCTTTCAATTAATTTTAACCTCAAATAAAATATGTTCCATTCACATCTTCAGAAAATGAGCAAAATGCGATTTGTTCCAAAGTCGGATCGTGAACAGTCGTAAGGTGTGCGGTGGCCTTACAGGGTTGTTTAACTTAATTCTGGATTTAAAACAAATATTTTCCTCTTTTATCTAATGCTGTAAACATGATTACAAACCTTAAAGTAAGACAGTAGTCATGTGACATTTGTAAGCTAATCGGTTGCTTAATTAGTGTGACATTGAGGACTGCAGTCATCAGCGTCCACATGGATGATTAAGTTAACACTGTAGGCTGTGTTACAGTATCCTGTTCTCTGCTAACAAGAAACATCTCTATCCAAGAATAATACAGTAGATGATAGCTGTGATAACAACCCCATTCAACTTGTATTGTAGAATGATCCATGTGAATTATAACCCAAGCTCTGAGTTTAATTTGTGACAAAGTATCCATGCCTAGATAATGGTTATCAAGACATTGCACTTTGCACAGGGCATCATTAATCATATCTTATTCTCATGAAATGCTTTGCTCTGCTGCTCAAATTTCAAATGCACATGAATATGCATATGACTTATATGATATTTTTCTTTGCTTACATACTGACAATGCCTTTTCTTGCCTCATAGCTTTATTGACATCGTAAGTATAGGCTTATATTAAGTCATTGATTTTTTTAATGGATAATAATGATTTCCTTTTCTCTTTGGTTGTCAATAGACTTGTGAGTTTGTTTCATATTTTTTCTAGAGATTTTGTTATTACTTCTCAGGATATCCTTGTAATATGTGTTGTCTTTTCATAATGCCCTTTTATTTTACTTTTAACAATGAACTAAATTAATTGAGAAAAAGTATTACAAAATAACTCTAATTTTGGGTTATTGTACTTTAGTTAACAGATAAAGATGATACATTTTCAATGTAGTTATCATGAAAACTGCAATCAGCTTTTTCTTTCTTACAGATATAGAATCAATGATTGACAAAATGTATAGCTGCAGATAATGTCCCCATTAATACAGAAATATTATTAATTGAAAAGCTTAATGCTTACTGCTTAGTATATTCTGACCCCCACCTCCATAAAGAAATGACTCCCATAAACAAGAGCGCAAGGCTCCTAAAGGTCAATCTTAATTCCCTTTGATTTTTTTTTTGCTGCTCAATACACTCCAATACAGCATCTTAAACATTTGCTTAGTATTGCTCATATTTTTTTGTTTTGCTGTTGTGTTTCATCTGTCTATCTGTCTGTCTTAGCTTGTCTCCTTCCATGCGCTCATGGGGGAACCTGTGTAGATGGTTTATGCCTTTGCTTTGCTGGCTTTACTGGGCCTTATTGTGAAGAGCCAGGTAATACTGAACAAAAGAGAAAAATAATAATCACATAACAGAAGCTCATCTTCATCAAACTCCATTGATTTTCAGAGAATGTAATCAGCAATGGCATCCATGCACTTACCCAAACTCTCAAGCAGTTATCGATATACAAACTTTATTCACAACCATAACATGTGCTCTTTGTAGTAACTTTCATGCATGCTTCTTAAAAAAGCATTTAATTTTTAAATTTGACTATTTCCCTTCGTTAATTTGTTTTCTTAACTGATACTACATATTCACTAATATCCATATCTGATAGAGAGAAACATAAATTTCGTTTTAGTAAGGTTGTACATGTCAGATTTGTATCACATCTTTTTTCTTGTATACTTTATGATGTCATGTTTACTTCTATTTCTGTGTTCCATTTTTAGTGTTGGTTTTTAATTTCACAGTTTCTATGCATTTGCAGAATCTAAAATATTTTTTGATTACTTCACTCTTATTCATTTCACTCTCATTTATTTTTCTAGAATCTATTTTAATGTGATTTTCTTAATTTAGCATTTTTTTCTCTCATTCAACCGAGTTCTTTAGAGACACTACTAAAATATTAATTTTGTTATTTAGCCATTATCTCATTTATATGTTCTCTTATCAGATAATTTATTATTGGGGAATTTCTTTTAGAGTCTGATTGATTTTCTTATCATAGTACATGAAACTTTTTTACATGGCCATTTTATATACATGTAGCTGTTGTTGAGTTATGCATGTTGATATCACACACAACTGGTTATCCTTGTTCTAAGTGATATATTGTATCCTTGTACATATTACCTAGCACCCAGAACATGTTCTGATGTTCTGGAGCTCGTAACACAAAGGTTAGCAATTAATCGTACACTTGATTTTCATGATTAATTGTACTTTGCAGTCAATGCAATCAGTTGTAAAAATGTCTACGATGATTGCTAATCTGTGTGTTACGGGCCCCTGGTCCTGCCTAAAGTCCTGCATACCTTAATGTATAGCTTAATGGAACACTTACCTGATAATGAATTTTTCAACCTAATGTTTCATACCAAATTAAAATTGTTTTGATATATTTTCTATACTAAATAAAAACCTGTACTCTCATTAGCTTATAATCAGAAAATTTTATTGGAATTCTCACGAAGAGGATTGGTTCCAGTCTGTTACTGACTTTTGGCCTGTGCAAGGCCATTTTGACTCCCCTTTGGTGAAAATGCTACCAAAGTATAAAAAAATATTCCAGAATTTGTTATAATGTAAATCATGTCAATATTTAATGGAATACTACTTACTAATCTTTGTAGGTTACATGAAAAATAATAGTCAAAGTCAACAAGAAATTTGTGTATGATGAGTTAATAGAATTCAGACATGCATGTACATGTATATTTGTTGAAAAATATCATAATTTGCTATTACTATTCAATATGATCATCTTGAATCCCTAACTACTACAGTTTGTTGAATGAGAAGTGTGATGTCTATGACCTTTGACCTTTAACCTTTGGATATATTTGTATTGTAGATTGCATCCGACCCTGTCAGAATGGAGGAACATGTAACTTTGGAGCATGTGTGTGTCCCACTGGATATGAGGGTATAGCATGTGAATTAGAAAGTGAGTGTGAAACTACATAATATCAATAACATTTTAATTGCACTTTGTATTGCAGGAGTTTTATTACCTGTAAAGGGTATAGGTTGGCAACAGTTCCCACATGCAATTGTAGACCAAAGTTAAGCCAGACTTAAAAATGTCAGTGCTATGAGAATACTATTAAATATGCTGTATGGTTCATCATTGAGGAAATAAAAATGATTCTGCAGATATTGACTGACTTTTTTTCGTGGCATAAGAGAAGGCAGTCAGCCTCACAGATAATAAATGAACATGTATTTAATTGGTAATTATGGTCAAAGATACTACAAGGGGAAGATCGGACACTTCGACAATTTTTTTAAACGCTCCAAAACGCCTGAAAAATGCTTCTGGGGAAGGGCGCCTAACAGCGTTGAGTAAGTAAACCTTCGCATATTGGCACACGACTGTATAAAACATATGGGGAAAATGAAAGGGGACTTTGGAGAGGGCTCAAGGGTGGCGCATGGGAATAATTCCAACTTTCATTACCAAGAAACCTCTGAAATATATTCATCTCAAATTTAAGGGGGAAAAATTGAAGAAAAAAAAATTGAAATTAAAAAATCATCTATTCCTTCAACCCTTCACCATTTCTCTCATATGTTTTGTACACAACCATCTCGCGATACGCAAAGGTAAATAAAGGTTGTTACTTACTCAAAGCCGTAGGGCGCTCTTCCCGAGCATTTCATTACGCGGGCTATGTACTGTCCAATCTTCCCCTTGTAGTATCTGTGTTATGGTGTATAATTAGTTGATGTAGTCAGCTCTTTAATGAATTAAAAATAATTAATATTTTACACAGCAGCTGTCACTTTGCATTTAGTCTGACCTTAAAATGATTACTTTTATTTGTCTTCTTTCGCAACTTAGCTTGCAACCCCCCTTGTCTGAATGGAGGAACATGTTTCCAAGGCAACTGTGTTTGTCCACTCCACTACTCTGGACTTCAGTGTGAAAGCAGAGGTCAGTTGCAATTTTTTGATAAAAACCTTGATCTCTGAGTCACGTTGAATATATTTTTATTTTGTAGTTTTGCTTTACTGCATTGAACAGGAAGACAATGATGTGTTAAGGCATATTTTTTATATTTTGTCACTATTATGAATGTTATGTTATTTCCAAATTCATGAATGTTGAATTAAACTGAAGGACTTTATACATGTTTGTATGTATCACATGATGTCTTAGCAATTTCAGAGTATATGTTGAAATGAAGATCATTTAATATGTTTCTCTTTGCCCAATATTTTTTTCTTTGTCTTTGCTGAATTATTGATATTTCTCTATGGTAATTCTGGGGAGCTTTAAATTTCACAAACTAGCCAGTGATCCAGAATCCTTTCACCCTTGAGGGTGTGCCCTCCTCCGTATTCATCCATCGTAGGCCAATTACCCCAAATCAGGAGATTCCAAATCATTGATGAAAATTCTTTACCTCCCTGTTACTATGTTCTGTGAGGTGATTGATTTTCAGAGTGCTTGGTCAACAGATGCATACATGATTGGAGTGATAATATATTTTTGCACCGCCTTCTTCCCTCACGTGTTCATAGAATGCTGGCCCCTGTGTCAAAATGGAGGAGTCTGCCTGGATGGATTATGTGAATGCCCCTATGGATATCTTGGCCAGTATTGCCAAATTAGATGTAAGTCTTTTAATCCTTTACAAATCAAATTTAGATCTCCTGATGAATCAAAGTTCTTACAATTTATTGCAAATTTAGTCTAAGTGGATATTGCAAGAAACTTGTAATTATTTCCAAGTAAATTTTTTTCAAGTCATTTTGAAGTTTGAAGCAAATAGGTTTTCTGCAAAAGCCCCTAAATAAACCTCTTTATATACTTTCAAAGGGGTTATCTTTCTTTTTTTTCCATGAAATAAGATTTTTTTTCTTTTTTTCCATGAAATCAAAATCTATATTGCTCTGTTTGAATATGGAAAAAAGCAACTCATGTGTCCTTGTTTGTTTTCTCTGGGTATAGAAGTTTTCATTTTATTATAATTTTGTACTAAAATATAAAAAAAGTAAAAAAAAAAAAATTTTGTTTTCTTTGTATGTCTTGGATATACATGTATATTTAACTGTGTACCAAAATGAAAGTGTGACATTTGCATTTTTTGTTTATTTCTAGAATAGATGTCATAATGTATGGAAAAGGAGTCATAGAGTTACTATGATTTCTGATTATATCTAGAGTAAATTCTTCTATATAGTGATGAAGAAAAATTATTTTTGTCCATTTATTTCATCTTCAACATAATATGAATCAAGTAAATACAGGTAAATCAATACAAATCAATGCGATAAATAAGATTGTATTCTCATCACAGTTGAAATAAATATCTAAATGCAAAGATACATTCAGTAACCAAAATTACGACATTAATAAAAGAACTTTGTGATTCATAATTATATTTATATCTGTATTTATAATTGTGTGTTTTCAGTGGCTGGATGTGAACAGAGACCTTGTCAGAATGGAGGAACATGTGTGAATGGAACCTGTATATGTCATGCATCTTACTCAGGCCCATTCTGTAGCATTGTTGCAATCAGTAAGTCTTCATTTTCTAAAATCTACCAATCTTGTTTCAATAATAGGATTGTGTCTATTTCACACAATTTTTTATGCATTATGGACTAAAAACCAATGTCATGTCATGTAGATTTAGATTGCTCACCCACTGCATTCCTTACACATTTATAAAAGGAATTTGATAATGATCGTAATAGATAAACATGGCAGAACAATTATGGATGATTATAATGATATTAATGTTGAAAATCATATTGGTAATATGAATGATAAAATGATAATCATAATAATAGAACTACAATTGGTGATGAAAAAATACATCAATTATATTGTTTTAATATTTCTATGTCATTTGGTCCCTTGATTTCAGCTCCCTGCGATCCACCATGTTTCAATGGAGGTGTTTGCCTCAATGGCGTGTGTGAATGTGAGGATGGATCGACTGGTCAGTTCTGTCAGCACTCGGCAAGTAAGTACAAAGATAATATTAAAACCCCTTTTGATTGGTGATGAAATTAGAATTCTACTTGAATATTGTTACCTATTGTAACAACTCTAAAGACCCACCTCTTTATTTCCTAATGTATGTATATTATTTGTTATTTAGATGCATAAATGCTTAAAACTCTTTAGTTATTAATTTAGCTCCTGCAATAGACTAGATTGCATAAGTTTAGTTCAATATATATATCATTCTAAAGTCCAATAAATTATTATGCTCTAACTAAATCTAACATTGTATTACTCATAACCCATCATCAACCTAAAGGAAACTAGATATATGAAGCCCTGAATTAGTGTGTTATAAACTGTTCATAAGTTACAAGTGGCTTTATGCTCACAACTGGTGACCTATTACTGAGTGCTATCGTAATTCATTTTGATTCATTTTAATCAGTTGAAATCACATCTTTACTGAATAAATACGTGATTGCAAAGATTATCATTTGTCAAGATTTGTAGAAAAAAATCAGGGTTGTAGGAAAGCTCCTGTGATTATGTTCAAACAGGAGATTTTGTTATTTAGGAAAAGAGTAAGGAAGTTGCTGTGTGCAAAATCATGCTTAACTTATGAACAGCTGTATGAAGCACCTAGCTAGATTGAACTTGATTGAATTGATTTATTTTATATGCAATCTTTTCCTACTTCCTACGCAGGCCTCGAAGCATTCAATATCCACATCTACCCCAACCCTAACAATGATCACATGGTCGGGAAGACAGTGGGCTTCATCTGTGAGACCAACTCAACTAGTATGTCAGACATCCCGCAATGGTACGACCAGAATGATATGCCTATCATAAGCAGAACAGAAGGTAATACATGCTTGTTTATACTACATTGGAAGGTTCAGAATGGGATACCAGAAATATTCCTCAAGTTGGGAAATATTGCAAGAATCATAGATGAGTGCAATATTGACCCTAACGAATAGAATATTTCTGGAATCCCATGAAGAAATATCATCCAATATAATTATCATTTTTAATGTTATTATTAATTAGATCATGCAATATAAAATGATATTGGATAAAAAATTGTATATAAGACTATAATTTTAACAATGCACATATGGTATACAAGTGATGCATGCGCATGAGTTCATTAGGCAATCTATCCTTACGCGAGTTGAGGCTCTGTTAAATCCATTGCACGAAGCCGTTAGGCTGAGTGCAGAGTGCAATGGGTTGAACACAGCCTCAACGAGAGTTGATAGGTCGCATAATGGACGAATGAAGAAATGCATCATTTGGTTTATACAACAAATTTTCTAGATTTTGTTATTTGACAATAGAGAAGAAAAAAGAAAAAAAGCAGATGGAATTAAGACATATTTTACCTTTGACAATTCATTTTCTCTGAAAATATTATTATTTTCTCGGTGTATGAAAGCAGTTAATTGTTTTTGTTCTTTTGTGACGTACACTTTGATTCATGAATCTGAGTGCGCACAGTCAGCCTTTGTTGATGCGCTTACTTCGATGCACGCAAACACACACACACATACAAAATGTACGTACACACCCATGCTTAGTGGTACACACTGAAGGAGAGAGCTCAATTGTGCAATGGAAAAATAAAAAATGCACGGTTGCCGTGCAATGGAAAATAAAATTTGCATGCAGCACAAAATGGATCAAATATTGAATGGCTTTCAACAAATCAAATTACAAGAATCTTTGTATGAGTTTTATAATAAATATTCATGCATTGCAGTAAGGGATTCCCCTGTTTTTAAAAGATTATGTACATTTTAAATTGTTTATCTTGGAATTAAATCCTTGTTCCAGCTGTGTTGTGGTACACCTGTGCAACATTCTATGGACAATATCCATTGAATATGGAAACAATGAATAAAATTGACAGCTGTAGTTGTCAAATGCACCATTCAACAACCAATATTTTCTGTCAAATTTCATTTTGTGCAGCTCCTGGCCACCGAATCTACTATGAACCGATTGCTCAGAATGCTTCCTACCTTATCGTCAAAGATCTCAGTGCTAATGATAGAGGGCGTTATGTATGTGCTGCTGGCCTGACAATGCGTCTTGCTATGACCCTAGTGGTCTATGGTAAGAAATACTGACCTATCAGTTTATCTCCAGATTTTTTAGTCACTGTTGATTTTACACGAGAGTTGTTTGTATGTTATGTAATTTTGTTTGTTTTTATATTTTCTCCTGTCAGTACTATCCCAATCTTTTTCACATCATACATAATAATTGCACTTGAATCTGTGTATCTGTGTGTTCACTTAAATATTCATGGCTGTAATTACACACTTAGGAATTTGTTTTGCTCATTATTGCACATATGCAGTTATGTATAGGCCTATGCATCTATGTTCTAATTGTGTTTATGTAACATACCTGTGATTGATGTAAAAAGATATTTTTTGGTATTATAAAATTCAGTGCATGAGTGCATTCAAACTTTCAGGCATCTCTGAGTACATGTACCTCACCTGCAATTCAAATACTGTATGAAATAGTTTTCACCATTCACTGTATAAATGACCTTACCTGCATTTCATGTATGAATTAGTTTCGCTATTCACTATCTAATGTGCCTCACCTACATGGAATAGTTCTCACTGTATACTGTATGATAGCACGTTATATGCACCTGCTTAGTCCCCCAGTGTCAAGAGCCTTGTCTCAATGGTGGAACTTGCTTCAACAATATTTGCATGTGTCGCAGTGGATTTGAAGGACCACGCTGTGGAATAGAGAGTAAGTGAGACCTTTCTATCGCCCTATTGCCGTAAAACTACAATACATTTTTTTAACAATGTGTTACATTGAAGAATGACCATTCTATATAATGGCAGTTGTGTAGGGTACTATTGTGTATGATTTCTCATTGATGGTAAATGTGCCATCAGTCTTAAATTGCAATCGACTTTAAATCAATGTTAGGTCCTATGAATCCTGCATTTTGTTGCAAATTTATGATTTGTGGTCTGCTTCCTACAACAGATATTGTAATTTGGTATGCTATAGTTACATTTGCTCTTTCTTTTGGATATTTTCTTTTTATTTGCAAATGACAGTGAATAAGTTTCTTTCCAACATGTTATAGTATACTAAGTGAGTTTCAATAAAGAAATGTTTAAAGCAAAATTTCTACAGAACTCCAAGATATATGAAGAAGATATATCTCATAAGGCAGTAGAATTGATGATAGAGTAATTATTGAGTGTCAAGTAAGTGTATCTATTAAAATATACATTAGGCTAATCAAACCTTGTATCTAAAATGTAAGGACTTTAATAGCAGCTCAGAAAAAAACTGCATTTCAGACTTATGACAATTACAGCAATTGGTTTCAATCTCATATTGGTTGAAAACATTCTCCTGATTGCTTTAGAGAGCTATTTTGAGGCAAAACAGGTATCCACTTATGTCATAACTCTACGATATAGCACTTTCTGAGCTGTTGTATTTAATATTTAGAAATTATTTTGAGCTACAAGGTTTAAAAAGTTTTTAACAAAGTATGTATCCCTTTTTTTTTTTCCTTTTTTTTTTTTTTTTTTTACAGTGGATCGTTGTCCTGCCTGTGCCAATGGTGGGTACTGCATCAACTACAAATGCATCTGTCAATATGGCTTTGTGGGAACCATGTGTCAAATATCAGGTAAAATGGCATTCTATCTAATTCTTTGCCTAAGTGTTTCATATAAATCAAACATGGAATAACAGAATTTGATGAATTCTTTCTATGAAATAATGTACAAAAGATAAGAAAAAAATAACTATTCTTGTTAAGAGTAATGATATTGATTTTATTATGCATTATGAACAAACCATGATCGATTGTATTCAGAAAATCAACAGCTGAGATCGGGAGGGGGATAAAGGCCTTATTAGTTTTCTAAGCTCCGAAATACTATGTTCAATTGTTGGTCATGGCTTCCATGGTTACAATTTATAACAACACAATATTCTATTAGGTAGCTCTTATACGTGCATAGTACAAACCTATGGTAATAAAAATGTACCTATTGAAATAACATTACCATCTTAAGTTACCTATGCAAATTATATGGGAATTGAATAATTCACCATTCATTTTCCAAGTCACAAAAGAGAACAGCTTTTTATCATAATAAAAATTTCCTGTCATGTGTGTAAATGCATTTTAAACTGCAATTAATCTATTGTCTGTAATTTTGATTCAAGTTGGGGAGGAGTATTACGTGAGACTGACTATTCCTTCGGACCAGTCCCCTACTGTTGGAGGGATGGTGACGGTGATCTGCGAGGTGGTTGGGTGGTCACCCACTGCTGGCCTTCCAGAAATAACCTGGGTCCTCCCTAGCGGACAGACTATCTTCAATAGACAAGTTGGTAAGTGGGCGTGGCATATGTTGTTATGGCTATTTAAGATTATGATAAAGTTAATGGTAATGAGTTTCGTTTTAATGAAGAGTGATTAGGATTAATGGTGATCTGTGAAGTCATTGGCTGGTCTCTGTCTGCTAATCTTCCTGAAATTACCTCGGTCTTCCCTAGTGGAAGACTATCTTCAATATACAAGTAGGTAAGTGGGCGTGGCAAAGGTTGTTTTGGATATTTAGGATTATAATAAAGTTAATGGTAATGAGTTTCGTGTAAATTAACTGAAGAGGATTAGGAGATATGGTGATCTATTAGTAGGCTAGTACTCCTCCCTAGCAGACAGACTATTTTTAATTGACAAGTTGGTAAGTGGGCATGGCATTGGTTGTTTTGGATACTTAAGGTTATAATAAAATTAATGGTAATGAGTTTCGTGTAATTTAAATAAAGAGGATTGGGAGGTATGGGGATCTATTGGTAGGCTAGTCCTCCTTCCTAGCGGACAGACCATCTTCAATAGACAAGTTGGTAAGTGGGCGTGGCAAAGTTTGTTTGGGATATTTAAAGGAGAATGAAACCCTTGAAACCAGCTGAATCCATATCAAAGAGAAAAATCAAAGAAACATATTGTTGAAAGTTTGAGGAAGATTGAATGAATGATAAGAAAGTTATGAGCATTTGAATATTGAGATAACTAGTGCCATGTAGATCCTCCCATCGGCAATGCGACCAAGATCTGTGATATCACACACGTACAACTCCCTCGTTACTTTAGTACTTATTTCACGTATATTCTCACTTTTATAGAGTCTATCACAAGGTGAGGTGTTCTCTTTATGAGATGACAAGTACAGAGGTTTCACAACATTATATCATTGATGAATCGTTTGTCATATGATTAGAATGAGCAAAAAGATATGTTTTGGGGTATATTTTCAGTGTCCAAATGGGAGAGTTGTACGTGTGTGACATCACAGATCTTGGTCGCATTGCCAATGGGAGGATCTCCATAGCATTAGTGATCTCGACATTCAAATGCTCATAACTCTTTTATTGCTAGTCCTATTTTACTCAAAGTTTTGTTGATCTTATTCTTTGATTTGTCTGCTTTCACAAAAGCTAACTTGCTCCAAGAGTTTCATTCTCCTTTAAGATTATAATAAAGTTGATGGGCATGAGTTTCGTGTTAATGAAGAGGGATTTGGATTAATGCTTATCTGTGAAGTCATTGGCTGGTCTCTGTCTGCTGATCTTCCTGAGATAACCTGTGGTCTTCCTAGCAGACATACTGTCTTCAATAGACAAGTTGGTAAGTGGGCTTGGCATAGGTTGTTTTGGATATTCTAGATTATACAATAAAGTTGATGGTAATGAGTTTGATGTTAACGAAGAGGGATTAGGATTAATAATTATCTGTTAAGTTATTGGTCTTTGTTTGCTAATCTTCCCGAGATAACTTGTGGTCTTCCTAGTGGTCAGACTATCTTCAATAGACAAGTAGGTAAGTGGGTGTGGCATTGGTTGTTTTGGATATTCAAGATTATATTAAAGTTGATAGTAATGATTGGGAGGGATGGTGATCTATTGGTAGGCTAGTCCCCCTTCCTAGCGGACATACTATCTTCAATAGACAAGTTGGTAAGTGGGCATGGCGTGGTTGTTTTGGATATAAGATTATACAATAAAGTTGATGGTAATGAGTTTGATGTTAACGAAGAGGGATTACGATTGATGGTTATATGTGAAGTCATTGGCTGGTCTCTGTCTGCTGATCTTCCTGAGATAACCTGTGGTCTTCCTAGTGGACAAACTTACTCTAAAAGACAAGTTGGTAAGTGGGCGTGGCATTGGTTGTTTTGAATATTTAAGATTATAATATAGTTGATGGGCATGAGTTTCGTGTTAATGGAGAGGATTAGGAGGGATGATGATCTATGGATAGGCTAGTCCCCCTTCCTAGCGGACAGACTATCTTCAATAGACAAGTTGGTAAGTGGGCGTGGCATTGGTTGTTTTGGATATTCAAGATTATAATAAAGTTGATAGTGATGATTGGGAGGGATGGTGATCTATGGGTAGGCTAGTCTCCCTCTGCTGGTCTTCCAGGGTTCTTCCTAGTGGACAGATTATTTTCAATCGATGAGTTGGTAAGTGGGCATGGCTTGAGTGGTTTTGACATTGCAGATTATAATGCAGGGGTGTGAGAATTCAGATTTTTATCTGATTTCAGATTTTTTTGTTTTGATTTTCAGCTTAATTTCAGCTTATTTTTGGCCTTCCTCTGTACAAAAAGTATGGGAGCTCTTTCTATTTCAGACTTTTTCAACACTCTTCAGCTTTTTTCAGATCTTTTAATTTGTGACCACTCACACCCCTGATAATGGCATTTACTCAGATCAACGAAATATAATGTCACTCCCTGTCACATTGCCTGTATCATAAAGACTTACTATTACAGTAATTTTGCCATTGTGGTGACTTCAGTGGAAACTTTGATTGTGATTGGCTATGAGCCATAATGGCAAATATAACATTATCGTAAGTCATTCTTATTATTTAGTGATGTCATTAACACTCTTATTGCCAAGGAAGATTATATACTATACATTGGACAGACAATTACTTTTACAGTGTACATTAACAGTTATAAATCTGTAAAAGATGTCTTCTTCAATCTGAAATTCTCATGCTTCTCTCTCATACAGTGAACATAGGGTCCATGGTCCAGCAAGGCCCGTCAGTGGAGGTACTGTCAGCCACAGCGTCCAGACTTACCCTGGTTAACTTTCAGCCACAACTCTCGGGCAACTACAACTGCAGCGTAGGCGGAGAGGTTGCTTCTATCCTCCTGAGTAAGTCATGGCATGTAAACTCCTAGACCCATTTTCTGAACTCGGGTTTAATTCAAACTCTAGTCTAAAGTTGTGGTTTAATAAATAGGCAATTGTCACAGGTATCTCTAACAGAACATGTTTAATTTGTCTGCTCATTTGACACTCAAATCATTAATCATAAACTCTGAATGATTAAACTGAAATAGTTTTCTTCATCATTAAAACATGAGGAAAAGATCAGAAAGAACATAGCATTTAAATGCAATCTTTGACATTTTTTGGGCTTTCAGTAATTATGGTACAGAGTTAGACCATGGTCTAAGTTAACCTGACTTCAGAATATGGCCCTAGGGTTGTTTTTTTAGAATTAAACACAAGTTTCACTGTAGAATAAAAAAGAGTCCTCTTTCCCTATGGAATGCAACTGTTGATTTTATATACATCAATGGTTAGATATTTCTACTTGTGTTAAGGCTTATCTTACTTCATCAGTGCTGATCTTACTTCATTATCATGGCAACTCTATGGAAATGTAAGGGTTAACTGATGAAAAATTTCATGTTTTTGTAAAATCCTGGGACAAAAAAGGCCATGGCAATGTTAGAGTTAACAGCTTTGATTGTGTTTTCATTGAATGAAGTTCTCATTGTTATGAAGAAAATTGTCCTAAAAACCATGTGCATATTGATACTTCTTTAATAACCTCCTTGAGTGGTCTTTGTACAGATGTTTAAACATTTTTCATTCTTCATCACAGCTCTTGAATGTTGGCCGGAGTGCTTGAATGGTGGGACGTGCTTCAATGGCAAATGCTTGTGTTCGGCAAACTTTAGAGGAGAGCGTTGCGAGGTCCCAGTCGGTGGATTGGTGGGTCGTAAGTATATTCAATGCTATTCAGTTCAGTTAAGTTGCAATTGATCCAATCATTCCCAACTAAATAGAAATCCATCAATGTCATAATTTTTTTCTACCGGAAATTAGGAAAATGTCCTTTGTAAACAAAAAGAAGCACACTGAATTTTCAATAAAACGATGGATGAATAAATATACATGTACATCATATGTAGAAAATATTTTGAACAAACATGCATTTTAGATGTTGACGTTGCTGGCTGATCAGATCTATCACAACTCTTTGTAAGATAACAAAGTGAAGATAAGTTTATGTCAGTTCAGTTTGATTCAGTCAAGTGATCGATTGATCAATCAGTCAGTCAATCTACCAACAAAATATTCAATCAATAAATAAATATGAATAAATAAATAGTTAAAAAAGTATATATTGAAATAACTAAATTGTTTTTAAAATAATTGAGGAAATGAATAAATAATTGAATTAGATTATCAGATAATTAGATTATTAAATAACTAGACAAGTAAGTATTTCTGCTTCTTAGTTTAATGCATTACACAGTGATAATTTATAAACAGCTTGGCAAGCCTGATTAAAACTGAGGACATGCAAAAGTTTTGCCCACAGAGCAATTAGAATCTTATATCTTATATGTTTTATACACTATTTGAAAACAAATCATGGTTTAGTAGCTTATCAAATATCAAATATTTTTGTTGTTACATTCCTTAGAATGTTTGATACCATGTGCTAGTGGTGGTACCTGTATCTTTGGACAGTGCGTTTGCCCTGATGGTTACCATGGCGACTACTGTGAGATGGGAGGTAAGAATTTCTCTTTTATTTCCAGATATATCAAGGCTCTTAAGGTTGGATATCCTTCTATTTGGGTTGATTAAGTGATCATTGGTGTCCTAAATTCACACAAGTAGGAAAAGCTAAACTTTGGTTAAAATTGGTATAAATAGTGGCTTTAATATGGTTAATTATTTGAAATATTTAAAGAAAAGTATCAAGTGATTAAATGAAATGTAAAATAGGGGGTAAAATATTTCTTTGCTTTTTATCTGTAATACTTATAGCTGCAAGTACATACTCTTCTTCCATTCTAAAGTCAAACCAACTTTCAGTTGTGTTATCAATACTGTACCTGTTGTTTGTTATCAAGTGTTTTTTTTTAATGCAGCATGAAACAAAGTAAATATGTCCCAAAAGAACATATACGTGTATAGCATGTTATTATCATTTATGAAGACAACTTGTCTCTGAACAACACTTATAGTTTCGTCTTACAAATCTCTGATATGTGATTAATATTTACCATGCAGAGCCAGAGATGAGCTGTGTCCAGGATTGCTTGAACGGAGGAAGTTGCATCAATGGGCTCTGTGTCTGTCCGGATGGATACGTGGGCTTCGCCTGTGAAATACCAAGTATGTATAAAGGGATGTGACACATCGAGACACCGGTATATAAAACTTGGTGGAAAAATACATGTTTTTACTATGCAAGTTTATAGTAAAATGTTGGTGGTGATTAAGATGAAGACGATGTTGATGATAATGATTATATTGATGATTTAATGATGATGTTGGTGATACTAGTTATGATGATGATGATGTCAATGATGGTGATGTTGGTAATGGTGGTGACAATCATGGTGATGATGTTCGTGGTAATATTGTTGATAATGATGATGTTGATATTGACAATGTAGGTGATGATTGTGATGGTTATGATGATTGATATGATGGATGATGTTAGTGATGATGACAATGATAGTAGAAACGATGATGATGATCTTGATTTTGGAGGTTTTGAGATAATGATGTTAATGGTGAGATGATGATGCTGCTGATGATAGTAATTTTAATGTTTAATATGGCTTTAATACAATATTAAAAACACAGGATTTATACAAGATGTAGATTGATCAAATAAAATTTGATTTGTTTTCTTAAATAGTCTGCTTCCCATCCTGTCTGAATGAGGGTGTCTGCTACCAAGGACGTTGCGTATGTCAGCAAGGGTATGAAGGCATCAGATGCGAATTTGAAAGTAAGTCACAAACTTGTGTCACAGTACAAGTAAATTTTTCATTAATAACAATTATTTTGTCAATGTTGTAGAGACATAATGCACAGAGAATAAAGAAAGAGATAGAAAGAAAGAGAGAGAGGGAGAGTTAGGTGATGCAGGCTACCTGAGAGTATGAAAATGTTGAAAGAGGCATCAAATGCTTTTTTGCATAATGTTCTGAATTGCCTACAGCTCCACAAACCAAAGTCTGTGCATTATTTGCTTTATAACTCAAGTCTGCAATATGAATTTAAATCTGAAGAAAAGCAATGGTTATAAACCCGACAACTTTTCAAGAATTGCAGGCAAGTAAAAGGCTACAGAATTGAATTAGAACATCATTACTAACACAAGCAAAATGTTAGACATGTATGCCCATCAAAATTTGGGTAGTCTCATCCTTGAACTATGCATATGTTATTTTAGTGCACAAGTATTTGCCATTATTTTTCCTGCCTCTTTTTACACACTGGTGCACGTTAGTCCAAAATTGACTCTTACATGTAAGTGCATGTGATGACAGGCTACATTCTAATTCCTGTTTTATGTTATTCCCTTTGACTCTTTTAAGTGCTCTTTTATGGGCTATATGTACATTCTCAAACTTGTTTTATACTATTCCTCTTGACCTGTTTTTGTTTTTCTTAGCATGCTTCACACCCTGCAGCAATGGAGGCACATGTGTGAACAGGATCTGTGAATGTGCTCAAGGATTCGGTGGACCCTCCTGCGAAGTATCTTGTAAGTAGAAATACAATCAGTCTACAACAACCCTTTGGGCAATAGTCTTTCTGTATCCTATCATTATTGCTATATTTCCTGACTAGTTGTCCACCAATTTCAGTTGGAAATGTGATAAAATAAACGTTTGGAAATGATTCATACACGAAGGGTGAACGAAAATCATCCCCTTCCTACTAATTTTGTGAACTATTAATGCCATTAGATGTTTCCTGGAGATTATCCCCCATTTTACCCATTCATGATTCTTTGTTTTCTAAAATTTAAAAATCTATGTTCTTCAGTATCCTAAACATGAAAGTCCTTGTTCTTTGATGACATACAAAATATATGAAAAAGCGTTTTTTAATGGGTGAAAAATATGAGTTTCCATTATACATGTATACTTGTACTACACTATGCAGATAAAGCTTGACTAACACCTGCTAAATAGTGCACACAGGTAAGGTCGTCAGAATCTCTACTGAGGATTTGTTTACTGGCTTTGCTATGATTTTCATTTTTCGTATGCATATTTCAATTTTTCTGGCCTGAAAATTTATGGTTCCAGTGAAATTCTCTGAAGTCTGTGATTTAGTTTTGTTTTCTGTGTTACTAGATACTCAGGGCTTTATAATATTCCCTTTCTCTTTCTCTCTCTCTCTCTCTCTTACTAACCTAGTAATCATCATTCCTGGCCAGACTGTGATCGAGAGGGACAACACTGTGTCTTTCACCTGCATCTATGATGCTAACCCATCCGCTTCACCAATCTGGTATGGCCCTGATGGGACAGTGGTTCCTGCAATATCATTAGGTATGTCTTAGACCCTGCTGATTAAAGGAAATTAAGTTCAATCAAATTCAGTTCAATGAAGGTAAATGGAATTGAATGGAATGAAGTTAAGGTTAGTTTGATGAATTCAGGTTTATTATTTGGATCTACTGTAGTCGGACCAGCTCATTTCAATGAAATTCAATTCGATCCAATAAAAGCCAATACAATTCATTTTATTTCAGTTCAGTTCTGTTCTGTTCATTTCAGTTAGACTTAATCTAATTTAGATTAATTAAGTCTTATTACTTTGAAGTTAATTAAGATCAATTTCATTCATTTCAATTCATTGAATACAATGAAAATAATTTATATACAGTTCAATTAATTCAATTTACATTCAGTGATATGAAATTGAATTTTATAGAAATACCCTAAATTGGCAACATTATGAATGACATGAAATCAATGTTTCGACAATTGGCAATCTTTTAAACAAAATATTGCAAATGTTGTTCTTTTTACTTGTATTTTATCCAAATATGATCATTTCAAACTGTGTCACTGAGTTTGAAAAAAAATTGTTGCCAATTTGTGGAACAAAAAGGCCCGTATTCTGAAGTCAGGTTTAACTTAGACCACGTTCTAACTCTGTGCTAAAATTATGGGGAGCCAAAAATTCTGTTTCTATTGTATATTTCTTATGTTTACTATTTTGTTTCATTTTGCTTTCATAACAGAAAAATACTTCAGTTATCATTCCAGCCCAGACAATTACGAACATGGGTGCCATATGAGTTGATAAATTAAATGTGTACTGTAAGGGATTTGTGCCCCAATTGGCTCTCCATAGTTAAACCACAACTTTAAACCAGGGTTTAATTTAAACCCGGGTTCAGAATACGTGCCAAAGAGTTTAATTTAAACCATAGGAACAGCTGTGTTCCTCAATACCGAATCATTTCCTAGATCTTAATTTCTGTCTTTGAAGTACGAGGTGATCTAGGATCTGGATACTCTGTGTTCGTAGAGGAACTCTATGGCCAAGGCGTAAGACTCACTATCCCAAGCATGGGTCCAGGTTTCCAAGGGATATATACTTGCCAGTTTGGAGGCATAATCAACCAAGTCAACGTTAGTCTGGAAATCACAAATGGAGGTAAGTGTGGCTAACATGGACTATCACTCTTAGTACCACAATAGCTCGGCTAAACCTGCTGTTTTACAGGGCAAAATAATCCTGTACTGTAGGTGGGGTTAGCCCAATTTGCGAAAATGCTGTGTAAAAAGAAAGTGGGCTAAGCTTAACCCGAACTACAGCTGGGGCTAAATGGCAAATTAAGCCCACCTATAGTATGGGATTAAGAACAATTTTGAGTGTGTAAAAACCAATGAAGATTTTGTCATATCTTTATAGGTTACTACTGTACTAAAATAAAAAAAATCAGAAATGTATGTGTTATTTGTTATTCTTCACTGTAGTACTTGTATTGGCACCATACATTTTGAAAAACTCTGTTATTGTCAATGAATTTTATGTTTTTAAATAGTTTGTAATGATCGCTTCTTCAAACTAATCTTTCTCACTCAGATTCTAATTACAGTAATTGGCATAACATATTACTTTGCATAGTAAATAGCTCAAACCAGGGTAATTATATCTAAAGTCATTTTGATACATGTAGAGACATTACATGATAACTTGATATGTGGTAAACAAGAATAAAGAAGCATTGTTAGAATTATAATTGATAAAAATCATAAATAGAATTTCTGTGTGTGTGAGAAATAAAAAAAAAATGCAGCGTTTTTTTTTTCTTTTGGAATGAAGAACCCATACTAGCAGGTAAATTTTCATGATTGTGGAAAAAACACAAATTTTCTCAAGTACCCATCTATGATATTGTGTATAATACAACATTAAACACATATGGAACTTTTCCGATATACTGAAAGTATGTTTTGCCTTCCACAGCGTCTACCATTGCACCTCTGACGGGGGCAACTTTGCCCCTCTTGGTCATCACGACAGCCCCGCCCACTGTCACCCCGCCACCTGCCACGCCCAGTTCGAACTCCTGCACGTTGATCCAGTCAGATATATGTAATATTCTACCTTATCGGTACGCCTCGTTTCCCAACACATTCGCCAGGGATGCCGAGATTGCTCACCTGATCATCTCGTCACTCACTCTGTATTTTGATGGTAAGAATTGGGCCTGTATCACAAAATTTAGCGATTGATTGTACAAGGCCCTGTCTTACAAAGAGTTACGATTGATCCGATCAATCTCAACTGTATGGAAATCCATCCATATCAAAATGAGCTCAAAATCCTTAGTAAACAAAGAGAATCACACTGAATCTTCAAGAGAATGATGAATGTAAGAATATACATCACATCTAGAAAATATTTAGTACAAATTTGCGTGTTAGATGTTGATGTTGCTGGCCGTCCATAGTTGCGGTTGATAAAATCAATTGCAACTCTTTGTAAGATGGGGCCCTAAGCCTGTAACACAAAATTTAGTGACTGATTGTACAGGTCATTGATACGCTTGGCTGCAATGCAATCAAGTATAAAATTCAGCTCATTGATCAAGCACTAAGCTCTGTATTATGAGGCCCTGTTATCTGAATTTACTACCAAGTTGAGGATTGAAAGATGATAAAAATAAAGCTTCAGAAAATTCGATTTGAGATTTTGAATTCTTTGAAGCCTCATTTTTATCATCCTTTTTAATCCTCAAATTGGCAACACTGCAATTTTATTTTCATTGATGCTATTTTCTTTATAAGGTTATGTACTGGAAGTTCAGCCAGTTTAAGAAATCTGAAATCGAAGTTTGAAATGTTGCCAATTTTGCATGAAAAAAAAAATTGTTTGCACCTCCATAGCATTGCTGATAATTTTAATGCGATTAGTGATTATTTTCCCTTTGAAATTTGTGAGAATCACAGAAAAAAACCCTCAGACTTTGATTTTTAAAAGTAGATTTTGACTTAAGTTTGAATATATCTTGAATTTCTCTCATGTACATTTAGAAATATTGTTAATACATCTTGAAGACATATTTAAGAGATTTTGTCCAATATTGTTTCCCAGAATGCTCTGCCAATGCGACCTTTGCTCTCTGCTACTTGTTCTACCAACCCTGCGATGTTGCTAACGTCATGTGTGCCGACGTTTGCGAGATTGCACAGAATCACTGCCACCCATTTGCGAGCCGGATGTTGACGGTCTACGGCATGACCGTGACGAGGAACATGCTGGAACTCTGTGCCAGCCTACCTGATACAGACTGTATAAGACCAGACCCGAGGCCTCCTCCAGAGAGCAGTGAGTTGCTGATTCATTCATCTTTATTTGATATAACTTAGCATTACCCCATTAACTACCAAATTCTGTTATTCCCTTGGGCTTCCTACAGGGACCAACCGGGGCCAGTAGTCAACGGGTTAACTAAAATGTCTTCTTAATCTATTGTCTATTATTTTCATGAACTTTTATATAAAAGCTGATCATTATCATTATGAGTAGGGGAAAACCCCAATAAACTTGGTTTGTCATTATGAGAGTGACCCTATTCAAACTTCCCAACCTATCTTTTAACATTTTTGGACAAAATAGATGTATATATATTTTTTTCTTTTTGTACAAAAAAAGTTATGACAACTTTGTGAAAACGGATACAAATTGTTGAAATTTATTATCTGTCCAAACTTTTGCCTGAGAAGTTTCAGTTGATGATGCAGGGGAAAGTCACAATAGGTAATCATGCAAAGTGACTGTGTAATTTGGAAAAGTATGCTGAAATCAAAGTAGATAAAATTCTTTAGTTTTTGATGAATTATTAGTAGTTGTATTTTGTATTGGGGAACTTTTTATGCATCATACAAACTATGAGCTGCAATACATGCTTCTACATCACATCCATGTGTTTCTCTAATGCATGGAAATTAAGATCAAAACTGCAAATAGATATTGTATATTTTAATGTTTCAATTCAAATTCAATGCAGTTAACTTCAAGTGTCATCTTAAAATTGTTAGTAAATCTAACTTCTGGTACTGTTATGGTAACTCCTGTAGGAACTCGGCAGTACAGCTTTTTGCTGGTATAATGTTAAGCTGGTAAATAACCAATTACCTGTGAATCATTTTATGTCTAAATTAATCAGTCATAGTGGCTGACCATATATAAATTACTGTTTGGTAAGAGGGGGGATTCGAACTCACAACCTTACGGTTATGGGTCCAATGCTCTAACAACTAGATCACACGACCCACACTAGTAGTACATAGAAAGAACATAATTATTAAGTTGAGAAATTCTTCTATATATTTTTGTTCTTGAGCAGCTGGCTGTCCTGGTGAATGTTTGAATGGTGGAGAGTGTCAGGATGGCAGCTGCTTGTGCCCTCTTGACTTTACTGGAGAACTATGTGAAACAGAATGTAAGTATTACCTTTTAGTGTGACTGTACATGAAGAATGATTGCACATTGCTGCATTGAAATGGTTTATTGAGAACATTTCATTATTGCCAAAGGCTGAATTGCAATTTAAAAAAAAACATACATCAATAATTATAATAAAATGATTTATAATTAATTTCATGAATTCGTTTGTTGTGTTTCAAACTTTTGGAGCATTGTGGCCAACAGGATAAGACTTAAGACTTTTCAAACAGAGGAATGTGGGTTCAAATCCCAGCTATAGAATAATTTCAATTGGCAAGGCATTAATCAACATTGTGCTGTACTTTACCTACATGTAGGTGAAGTGAATGGGTTGTGGAAGGATTTATTCCTGGAATACTTTATCTCCTATATGGCGGCTCAACTGCAGCTCGGGTAATAATATGGTATCAAGTGCAGTAGAGTAAATGAATATTTCAACTGAGCTATATAAATGAACATATTTTTTTTATTATTCATGATAATTTTATTTACAATAGGGTCAATCTTTTAAGTTTTTGACTGACTTATTTCAACCCACCACATTTTCGTAATGTATTTTGTACATGTATTCTCTATGTTTGTTTATCCTTTGTAAATACATTATATTTGCTATGATTTTCTATGTGCTTTAACGTGTAATTTGTAAAAAAGGTTTTATGGAAATGTACAAAAAATTGAACTTTGATATACTTGAATATGTCTCGTAGTGACTACAGAGAATGTGTTCCAGATCGTCATCACATCAGACTACGAAGGCATTGTCTACGAGGGTCTGAACATAACCGTTTTGTGTGAAGTCCAAGGTTCAAATCTTCTCAACTATCCAGTCTGGACTGGTCCAAACGGGCAACAGGTCTTACCGCAGCAACCTGGTGAGTCTAAGAGCTATTATGCCCCTTTCAGAAAGAATTGTGTTTAAACTGGGATGGGGAAAATGAAATAAAGTTCGCAAATATGCATCTTTGATTAGCAAAAATTTACAAAAAGTTACAATGAATTCTTTATGTCCTATTTGATGACAACACTCCCTGCCGTGGGCCCTAGTACCCTAAAAAATTACTCACTTTTTAGTTAAAATATTCCCTTTTCAAATTTAATAACTGTTTATTTTACTTTTCCCATTATGGTCAATGATTAAGATCAATATTACTTTATCAAAACTTGCAATGAAATGAAATTGCAAGTAGAGCTGATGCTTTACTTTCACCTGATGTTATTCTTTATCATAAATAAAATCAATGCTTATGAATGGAGTGTTATTTCAAATTTAGTGTGAGGATGTGTAAAACCACTAAAATTTTATTGTTGTTAAGAAAGTGAGCACAAGGTGTGTTGGAGTTGTATGGCAGCAATGCTTGTCAAATTCATTACTACATGTAGTCTGTTGTAATCTAGCAATTACACAACAGAGAAATGTTTGTTTGTAAGGACTTACACATTCTTCAATTTGGTCTTACTTTTCTTTTTCAGGAGTCTCTGATCGGATCTATGTTGACCAGGTCTCATCTAACACCATGCGTCTTGTCATCAATAATGTCCAGGCCACTGATGAAGGAAGCTACTTCTGTAATGTTGGTTTGCAATCAGCTCCATACACCCTCTACATTACAGGTAAACAAAGCAATTGTTTATTTATTTATTTATTTTTCAATAGTTTCAAAATGATATACAATAATCAGCAAAATCATGATAATCATAAGGAATGAAAGTATTGATGATGACAATAATAATAATAGTAATAATAAAAAATAAAAAATAAAAATAATAATAATAATAAAACTCTAATAATACTGTTCCCTCGATTGACGTTTTTGCAATCTATCTCTGGCCTGGCTTCAATCTTGTAAGTAAAGTAATTCTGTGGAATGTGTCCGTAAGTTTCCATCTAAGGGTATTGCCAGAAACTGTTTTGCATAAGTTGAAAAGAAATATTGCAAATTCAAAACGATTAATTGATTCTAGCACTTTCCATTTTATAATTGCTTTCTATAGCATGAAGTAGAGCAGGGATCAACAGTACATTTGTAATTGATTACAAGAAGTATGATCAATTGTTTGACTTAAATTGACTTGGAATTGATTTCAAACATCTTGCAATGCTCCAGAAAAAGCAAGTACACAGGTGATTTGAATTTTCAAGGCAGCATGATTATGATATTAATTGTCATTGTTGTTTGCTATTATTATTCTCATAGTGCTCATATAGTGACCTTTCATAACAAATTTACCCATATCACCCATGTTCTTAAACCTTTACATTGTCAAATTCAAAATTCCTTTGCTGGTATATCACTCAGTTCATGGCTCTGCTCCACTGTAAAACACTGTTCTCATTAACACCTACACACAATATAGGCTTCAGTTCCAAAATGTAAAACAAGGTGGGGGGGGGGGGAAGGGCATTCATCTATGCGGGTCCCTCGCTATGGAATTTCCTCCCATGAGAGATCCGAGATAGCAAGTGTGTCGAAACATTTAAGATTCAGCTAATAACTTACCTCTATAACAAATTATTCACAATGATTTTCTATATGTTTTTTTTTGTTTGCCCCCCCCTTCACTTGTGCTCCTTGAGCATCTCTTACGAGATGGATATGGCGCCTAATAAATAGCATTTATTATTCTCATCATTGATATTGCCATTGATACATATTTTCTATTGGTACACAGTACCAGACTGCCTGCTGGATCCTTGTCTGAATGGAGGCTCTTGTGAGGGTGGAGAATGCCAATGTCTTGTTGGATTCAGGGGGCCACGATGCGAAGAGCCAGGTATATTCATTTCATATTTCTTATAATCTAAAATATTAATCTCTCCTACTTATTTTCTTAAGTGTGCACTACTAAAGGTACTCTACCGGAATTACTTATACTTTATTGTAATGTATGTTATTATTGTATTAACCTTTTGACTACTGAATTCTGGACATTGCATAGGCTTTGTTCACTGACAACCCTGTTCCGGTAGGGAATAGGTTGATGAAAATGAATGTGATTGATAAGACACCAATCCCATTTTACTATGTGACATGGAAAAAAAACAGAAGGTAAAAAAATGAATGGGAACAGAGAGACAAAATTATTAAACATAATAATATAATAATAATATGTCCATTTATATAGCGCAGTTACTATGTGCATATACTCAACTGCGCTTTGATACTTGGTATCATATTAATCCCCCGGTCATAGCTGAGACGCCATATTAATAGGCGCTAAAGCGTTCAAGGAATAAATCCTACCGGATACCCATTCACCTCACCTGGGTCGAGTGCAACACCATGTGGATAAATTTCTTGTCAAAGGAAATTACGCCATGGCTGGGATTTAACCCACGACCCTCTGTTTCAAAGTCTGGAGACTAATCCTCTGGGCCACAACGCTCCACATACTGAGCAATAAGATGAATATTTATGTCTAGGTCAATGAACATAGATGATAATTCACAATAATTAACACTTTTTTCAGTGGTAGTGGAATATACCATCACCATCATACCAACACCTAGTGGTGAGATACCCATCGGTAGTGATCTGAGTTTCCTCTGTCAGGTTCAGGGTGCCGACGTCACACCGGTATGGCTTCACCCTGAAGGGTTTGCCATCCAACGAAGGTCACCCAGTAAGTAGAACCACAACTTCTTGTTTTTTTTATTTTCATATTTCATTCTTCTCTGTCTTAATCTTCTTCTCTGTTTTTGTATTGTCCTTGTTCTTCCTCTTCTTCTTCATCATCTTTCTCGTCGCCTTCTTATTCTTTGTCACTTTCTGTTCCATCATCATCAACATCAACATCATGATCATCATCATTGCTTCTTCCATTGTCATCTCTTGATCAGCTTCTCCATCATCATCCCCTTCTTCTTCCTTTCTCCCCTTTCCTCATCATCTTCTTCTTTTTCTTCTCCTTCATCTTCTTCATGATCATCTTTCATCATCTAATCATTCTTATCCAATTTCTTCTCTTCATATCCACCATCTTGATCTTCTCTTTCTAATTCTAGGAATCCATTGGGGTGTCGCCAGTTTGCTCCAGTTCGTGCCAATGCAAACTGGCTGTGGCACCTCGTGTCGCCAAAAAGGTGCCAAGTTGCGCGTCATCACGCCCCAGTTGGGAGGCACCATGAGCCACTGCATGCCACTAGGCACCTTTATGGCGACACCAGAGCCACAGCCGCTTTGCAATGGCGCGAACTGGTGCAAACTGGCGACAGCCCAGTGGATTCCTTGCATAAGCTAATCCTGTCTGGAACATATCTCTATTTCTTTTCATTTAATAATAGAACTATTACTAATAGTAAGCTGTGTTAATACTCATGAAATAGTGTGGAAACATACCAAAAGGAAATTACACATAAATACATGTACTTAATTGCAACTGAAATCTGGGGGGGGGTGTTTCACAAACAAACAGTGTGAATTAGAGTTTTGCTTAAATGCTGATGCATACATGATCTGTCATGCACAGTCTTGTTGACTAACGCACAGTTGCACACATCCTCTTAACATGATTTGACCATGTGGTAATGCTATTTTACTACATGCAACTAGGACTTTAAGTCCACATCAAAGTAACAGTTATATCTTAAATCTTTGTGAAACACCTCTTGTTCTAATTCTATCTAACACATTTTGCTCTTCTTCATACTTCTAGATTCCACTTTTTTCACTGAGGCAATCAGTGATAACACGGTCCGCCTGGTCCTGACTAATATCAGACCGGTAGATTCTGGGTCGTATCTCTGTCTCCTTGGTACCAGCTTCAAAGAAATCAACATCACTGTTCAATGTGAGTATTCATTTTTACTACAGTCACAACAGCGAAGCCATCCCCAAACAGACCGAAAGATGCTCTATTCAACGAGGCGTTGAAGGTGTTGTACAATGCCTCAGAATCTAGCGAAAATATTAAAAAACAATCTTTGAAAAGGGAGCAAATCTATTGAAGCGAAAAGCAAAATCCCACAAGCGAACATGACCGGACCTTGGGCAGCATTGCGCATTTAGCCAGCAGGCTATATGCATATTGCACCTTCATTTTTACTGAGCACAATAAATTGTATCGTATTGTGACGTCACATCCTAAAGCCATGCAACGGTACGTTTTGGATGGTACGTCGTGTGTGCAAAGGTATGAATGTTTGACATTCAGCCTCCCATTTGCTCGCGTACAACAAGCTAAGTAGGCGTTGTACAATATGCCATTGCTAATCTTGATAAAATGGGCTCCTGGATGGGAATTTTCTTTTACTTCATTTTTTTTCGCTCCGTCCATCAACATCTGCCTTAATCGTATTTACCCTACAATCAATATTATTTGTATTCAGCTATAGAGTACCGAAGCGATGACGTCAGTTGCCATGGTTCTAAACAAATGAACCCGGAGCGTGTTTCTCATAGGAGAAAGTGGCTGCTATCGGAATTTCATTGCTTGCAACCTCAGAATGATGGTAATTTTTGCAAATACAAATGTGTATAGACGACCGTCAGCTGCAGCTCTGTTTATAACCAGCCGGTTCTTGGTCATGACAGTGACGTCACACTTCGGTACTTCGGTAAATTAGTACCCCAAAAATCATGGTTTCATGTAAAATACTGATTTCAAAAGTTTCAATTTTATGTGTTTTGAGAATGCTGAAATGTTCTACATGTAGTTCATGTTGGCAGCTCTATCAATGTGATCATTGACTTTGAAACTATAGAGTTGAGTGCTATTTAGTATTTAGACTATCGATTTTTATCATCTTTAATTATTTTTTTATTCAGCTGGACCGAGGTTCAACGTGATTATTACATCAAATTTCACCGTGCCACCCACCCCAGGAGCAGACCTTATCTTCATCTGCGAAATGTCTCAACCTGACACTTCTACATCCCCTATCTGGTATCATCCCGATGGTAGCCCTATTATTTCACGAACAATTGGAACGGGTGAGGAAGCAGATTTATTTGCGTTGGACCTTATTGTTGTGTGGTGTGGTGCTTATGGTGGTGTTGATGGTGGGGCTTATAAATAATGGTATTAGTTTGATATCTATTGGGCTTTTTACACCTCAGCGGAACTATTTGTATCATATTGGATTCCATTTTGATGTTTTAAATTGAAGCTTTTGGTAATTTTAGATATGTATTGTTGGTGATGATGTTAGGTGTGGTTCTGGTGTTGGTGTTGATGTTGATGCTGACACTTCTACATCCCCTATCTGGTATCATCCCGATGGTAGCCCTATTATTTCACGAACAATTGGAACGGGTGAGGAAGCAGATTTATTTGCGTTGGACCTTATTGTTGTGTGGTGTGGTGCTTATGGTGGTGTTGATGGTGGGGCTTATAAATAATGGTATTAGTTTGATATCTATTGGGCTTTCTACACCTCAGCGGAACTATTTGTATCATATTGGATTCCATTTTGATGTTTTAAATTGAAGCTTTTGGTAATTTTAGATATGTATTGTTGGTGATGATGTTAGGTGTGGCTCTGGTGTTGGTGTTGATGTTGGTGTTCATGATGCTGTGCTTGTGTTGGTTTTGATGGTGATAATGATGTGAGTTTTAATTTTGGTGGTGTAGTGCATGAGATGCTGGTGGCAGTTTTGATGAATGTGATATTGGCTTGATAATGCTTGACGTTGTTGATGAAGTTGATGGTATTAATGTTGATATTGGCTTTTATGGTGTCGATATTGATCTGTGTTAGTATCAGTATGAATGGTGTTAATTGTTATGGAGAGGGTAGTGATATAGCTTATGGTGTTTGGTGTTATGAAGTTGATATATGTAGTAATTTGGGTGATGGATATGCTAATATTAGTGGTCCAGTGTCATTCTTGTGCTTAAGCGAATATACGTGTGTGTATCTTAGTCCTGACTTCCTAACACTCTCTTTAATTTATCAAAATGATCCTGTTTTTCTCTAGGAGTAAGTCGTGTATACTCTGAGAGCATCTCCTTGTCTGCTACCAGACTGATCATTCTTGGTGCCACTGAGTCGGATCAAGGAATATATACCTGTAGAGCAAGGCCTCTTTCTGCTACCCTCAATATCACATTGATTGGTAATGTCAGAATAGCTTCCTATTACTACATGTATTATAATAATTACTACTACTATGAATACTTCTACTGCTAGTAATACTTCAGCTACAACTACAACTAAATATGTAAACCCAGACCTTTCGCTGCCACCCTCGATATCACATTTATTGGTAAATTTTACTTGTCATCTTTCACATCTATGACCATTCCCTTGACTTTTACTGGTTCCAGGCCCTTGTACCAGCACCCCTACAACATGTAATACTTCTACTACTACTACTACTATCATTGAATGGTGTATTTAGTTTGCCAAACAATTTTATTGATAGTTCAAAGAAATTTCTAAAATGAATGTCAGTATCTGTTATATGAGTAACACATTCTATAATGTACCATAATATTTAAAGTTATGCAATTCTCTAATTTCTATATTCATCATTTTTTTTCGAATGTCTCTTTATAATAGATGAAGGCTGTTATCCAGCTTGCTTGAATGGAGGAACATGTATTGGAGGTGAATGCCTGTGCCAGTATGGCTATGATGGGGAGATCTGCGAGATAAGAGGTAGCTAATACTGTCGATTCAGATTCTTCATTATATATTCAATTTGTATGAATATACATGTTATTGTGGGCAAACTTGAAAAAAAGAAACGATGATTAAGTTAAGTTTACTTCACGGCCATTATTACTGTTTGCGCAAAAATATTTGTTGCTGGTTATTATTAGTGTACTTTTGCGCTTTTCAGCATTTGTGTTAGCAAAAATTGTTATATAATGTTTTATTATTATTATTGTTATTTTATCATTATTTTCATTAAAAATCTTATTTTTATTATCATTATTTATTTTTATTATTACTATTATTGTTATCCTCAATAGCATGAAGAGATCTTGAAAACGCATTTTCTAAAACTTGAGTTCCAGGCCCCTTAGCGAATACATGTACATGTAGCTTAGTGCGTGACTGTAGAGTTAATTTTGTGTGCATAATAACGTTAGCCATCATGTGCAGTCAACCTTTCAAATCAACCATGCAATCAGTAGCTAAGCTTTGTTATGAGCCATTGGGTGATTTCAAGTCCGGTGTTGGTGTTGGAAGCACAATTCGGCATGCGTCTCCTACCTCCAAAATCTATTCTGAGTTTACAAAAATTAAACAGGTCACAATACCTATGGCTCAATACTTAGTCATACTTATTCCTTTTACTTATCATTTTATGTTTGGTGCTATGCACATGTAAAAATGGATTTAACACCAACACCAATAGGTGAACACTGAACTTGAAATCACCCATTGCTTTATAGTCATCCTTTATGTGTTTTACACCTGTAGTTGGTCAAGAGGTCTGTTACCTTCCTTTCTGTCTCAACGGAGGGACGTGTGACAGGAGCATCTGCTACTGTTTCCCAGGGTTTACAGGACAACACTGTGAAAGCAGAAGTAAGTTGAAGCATTTCATACATCTGCAATATTGCATAATGTTTATGCAGATCAGTTGGGTAGTGTGTAGTTGACTTGTCTACTACTTCAGGGCGTGACAAACCCTCTGACTCTGACGACACGAGTCCAGGGCTTGGCTGGCTCTGGCTGTCAGTACACAGCAAGGGCCCCTTGTCAAGGGTAACTCATCCTTACCACCTTTGGGGTCACCTTCTTAGGAGAGGTAGCCGCTGTTCAGATCTTGCATGCAGGCAACATACAATATTGTATGTCTCTCAAGACGTATACTTTTTAGTCATCAGATATCTTGTATCTCATGAGAAATTATCGTCCCAATCTTCACAAGCGAAGTTCAGCCATGAATAGATGAAAATGCAGATCATACTCTTTCTTGAAAATGAGATTTATACTTTTTAGTCATCAGAGATCTTGAATCTCATGAACAATTATCGTCCCAATCTTCACTAGCGAAGTTTAGCCATGGATGGATGAAAATGCAGATCAGACTATTTCTTCAAAATCTGGGAGATAATAATTTTGTTTAGGCTTAACATTGTACAATAGATTTCTTATAAAAAGCTTATTTTAATCTAATAATTATTCTTTTAGCAATTATATATGTTCCACTTATAAGTTGAGCAAGAACATCGTCAAAACTAAATCTCTGCTTCATGAAAAAAAAGTTATTTTGGGAATATGCCCCTCCCTGTGAATCAATGTGGTAAACAATAACAAAATGCATGACATTTTGGATGCTACTCAGTGTAATGTGCTAATTCAAACTTTATAGTACTGTACTGCAGTATCTGAACCTAAACATTTTAACTAATGTAAAATTCTTACCCTTGTCAATTTTCTTGATGCAGTTGCCACAGAGTACAACATAACCATCACCACAGACTTTGATCGGAGGCCGCTGATTGGTGATGAGCTCATGATTATGTGTGAAGTCCTGTCAGATAGATTGTCTTATCCTCAGCCAGCTTGGATTGGACCTGATGGAAACATCGTTCCTTCTCTTGCAGCAGGTATGATGTAATAGTAAGATCCTGATATTGTCTTCTTGTTGACATGGTCTTCTTGATCATGTTGAATTTATTGCAGGGCTGTGATGTAAACAGTAAATATTGTACATCTATCATCTGTCTCTTCGTGCTATTTTGCAATAGTGCTTAATTTTCTCAGAGATTGGAGATAGAAAATTATATATAGCATTTTTTATTCATTTTATGTATGTTCCATTTTAAAAGAATATACAAGTAAATAATGTATGAAGAAATTCAAATGGGAAATATTCAAACTAATGTGCAACAAAAGAAACAGACATTAGCATAGCATTTTTATTCATATGAAATAACGAGGGAAAAAGATTTAGTTAGGCTCTATATCCCCAGTGAATGAATCTCCATTTACATAGTCCTGGGGGTGTTTCACAAAGATTTAAGTATGACTTAGAGTTGCACCTAAATGCCTAGTTGCGTGCGGTATAAAAGGCATGATCGCATTGGTCAGATCATGCGAAGAGGACGTGTACTACTGCTTAATCTTAATTAGATTGCGCATTGCATTTCAGATACGCGTCGCCATTTAAGTGCGATTTAAGTCATACTTAAATCTTTGTGAAACACCCCCCTGATCTATATACAGTCATTTTATTACTTCCGGGGGTGTTTCACAAAAGAAAAAAACCCATGACCCCATTGGTTAGATATCACCTATGAGAAGTCCTCTTCTTTATATTCTTCACTGAGATTATGTGTGAAATATCATGTGTCTGTTGGCATTTAAGCATGTAATCACATATAGCTCTTTGTGAAATGACCCCAGGTGCTTCAAGCCACGTCTTCACTGAGTTTGTAGGACCAGGTTCCACAGCCCTTCATATCAGAGGAATCCAGGCGTCGGATGAAGGCCTGTATACATGTGAGGTTGACATGAGTACACAGACTATCACCATTACAATAGAATGTAAGTATATTCTGTGGAATACCTGTTTTCAATCTTTCTATCTTTTGTATTTTGTGAAAAAATATACCATTTTGACCATCAGGTTAAAAAAAAAAGGAAATTGTAGATTAGCTGAGTAATAATGCTAATGATTTATATTTTATGAAAGTAGATATTGCTTCTTGAAATAAGTTTTCCTTTGCTGGTTTTATTAATGTGTCTACTTCATGTGAATTAATTAAGTAATTGATGAAGTTTCTGTAAATTAATCAATGTCGCCAATGGTTTGAGAATTCGAAAATATAATATTGCGATGGGGGCTACCATCATTATTATTGATATTATAATCTTGTCTATTACAGTTATTGCAATTATCATTATTACCAGTTTTGTTCTTATAAGTATTATCATTATCGTTATAATTAGAGTAGTTATAGTAGCAATTTTTCTCTAGAGTACGCACATCCAACCCCTATATGTGAGACCTTCCTGAAATTATTCACACTTGTGTTGTGAGTCAAATGAAAGGTTTAATATTCTTAAACATCATGACTTGAGTAAGTCATGAAGTAAAAACAAATTTCAAGAAAAATGGGGATTTGATGTGCAAAATGGCTTATAACTCTATTGAATTGCAAACTAGTGCATATAACATTGTTGTATTGTTGATATCTACTATTGATAATGAATGTGTACCTTTCTGTCTCAATAGAGGCACCTGCGTGGAGGGAATAAACTTCAAGAAAAATGGGGATATGATATGCAAGATGGCTGATAACTCTTTTGAAGTGCAGACTAGTGCACATGATGATGACGATGATGATGCACAGCATTTGTATAGCACCATATTTCTGTCAAAGACATTCAAAGGCGCATTTTTGGAGGAGCCAGCCAATCTGGGTCGCCTAGAAGGTCGCGCACACAGAACTGTGACCAGCAAGTCACTCCTCCCGATATAACTTATTGGGGGAATGCAGGTGGACCACTACACCGGGGTTTCCCCTACTCTTATTCGAATAGTTCAGTGGGTTCTTAACGTGCAAAGGTGGTGACTCTCCTCTGCACGAGGCCTCCATTTAATGTCCTATCCGAGGGACGGAGCATATGACATTATTGTATTGTTGATATCCTCTATAGATAATGAATGTGTACCATCCTGTCTTAATGGAGGCACTTGTGTGGAGGGCGTGTGTATCTGTACTGAGCAGTACCTTGGAATTATCTGCCAGGAAGAAGGTAATTGCATGAAATGTTAACATCTATGTTAATGGGGGAGTGTTTCATGAAGTAAATAGTAATTTTCACTGGCTAATTTGTTTTGAACCAATTAGATCAAAGGATTTCTGTAGCTTGTAACAGATGTAAGTGGAAATCACTGATTATTTGTTTCATGAAATCGGACTCTAAACACGTAGTGTTTACTGTTGGGGCAAAAAGTAATCCTTTATAAAACATTTTAGTCTTTTTTATACCCTCGCAAATTTGACCCTAAACACATAGTTTTCCTAGCAAATTGGATTGATACTCTTATTACGTTACGTACGTAACGTGCCCTGTCTTGAAAAAGACATACTTTTACGTGATTTTTTGGTTGCGCATGGTATCCACTTTTCAATGCAAGTGCCCCCCCCCCCCCCCGGGTAACACCACATCCCTCTTTACAGGATTTGTCATGTTGTACTCATGAACAGAAATAGTGAGATGTTATTTAATCATTCCCCTTATTTTCTCTCTCTCTCTCTTGACTATTTTTCACTTGATATAGTCCCTCAGCCCTGCAACCTCCCCTGTCAGAATAATGGACATTGCTACGATGGGCGTTGCCATTGTGCGACATTCTTCACAGGAGAATACTGCCAAACAAGAGGTTAGTTTTGCAATGTTGGAAACACATTTTATTTTTATTTATGACAACCATATGTATGAATATTAGCATGCTATTTATTATGATGTCATATTTAATGACATAAAAGATGATAGAATTTGTTTATATATTATGAAGTATAAATCTTTGAATTCATATTTTATCAATAGGTATGTGTACATGTATATTATCAACATCAAGGCAGTTTTTACCAAGAAAAAAAATTATTACCAAATTGACAGACCTTTTCTGTTTATCCTTTATAAATAGACATGTGCATTTCTAACTTACATATACATTCAAGTTTTAATAGAATTACTCATTTATGAATTACCATATACTATTGTTTTTTTTGTCAATAGTTGGGAATAACTTTGAGATTACCATCAATACGGTGACCTTTGAACCTCCGAGTGTTGGTGACAATGTGAGGCTCGCATGTACTTACATTGGTGAGGCAGGAAACCAGCAACCGACTTGGATAAACCCTGGCGGAGAACTAATCAGGAGGCTTGACCAGGGTAAACAGAGTTTACAGCATTCTTGCTAATTTGATATTTCAGATATATTACTCTGTTTAGGATAGATTGGCCAGATTTTGTGCTTTTGGAAGATTTTTTTCATGTTGAGTCATAAAACGATAGCATGAAGTGGATAAAAGATCAAAGAATTGAGCATTGACAGTTCAATTCAATTCAATTCAGTTTTATTCAACCATAAAAATGTGTATATACAAATCAAACAGTGTACATAGTTATGTAACAAATGGTAAAAAATATGTATCAATCTCAATGTCATCATACCATTAGTTCAATGTTCACAATGTTGAAATCAACTTATCTTTAAATCCTTAAATCAGAAACATGGTAAAAATGCTAAATTCAAAATATATATGTATAGGAAAATGCAGCAAGAGAAGAAAATAAAGCTTTTGCCTATTTGAGGAAAATATGGTGATAAAGGAGGCTGCAAATAACCCCCTATCCCAATATTACATTCTTTTGTCTAATAATAGAATAGGCAGCGTTCTTTTTGTTCACAATGAAACAATTTTCTACTTATCCTAAAAGAATGAAATAAAAAACATATAATTTTTATTTATTTTTTTATTTTTTTAGGTGGCAGCAGACACTTGAGTGTTGAGGAGGAATCAGCGATGACAACAACATTGGTCATAAACAACATTATAGAGACAGACTCTGGCATCTACACGTGTACAGTTGGAGAATATGACAATGAGTTTGACATCACTATAAGGGGTAAAGACCGACCTGCAATGCAATAATGTTCATATTCCACTTTTATATTGGGCTTAATACATTGTATATTTATATATGACCAGTTTACAGATAAATATATAATTGTTTAATTTTGTATTATTTTTCATCTCCACAGTTTTTATTTTCATTACTGTTTTTTAAATATTTGTTTACAACCACAACCAATGCAGAACATTTTTTAAAATCATTCTTTGTATGTACATATATGCATAAATTAATTCAGTCTTGATTGTATCAGTTTTCTTTTAATTTTATATTTTCTTGCTTTTTCTTTCAAGCCATACAGCTGTTGTAAAGTTTCATTTGTGGTAATTTGTATACTGATAAGTATCCTTTGCTTTCATTCATTCTGTGTGAAGTATACAGCAACAAAATAGTCTTATATGGTGTTGATCGTTCAATATGTTAGCTGCAGTTTACTGGGATGACTGTCTACTAAAAATTTGACAGTATTCACCAGTTTATCAGAAAAGCATAAAAATCAGATTTTGTACAGTTTGCAGTTAAAGATTGCATAATTTTTCACAATTTATAGTGAGCACCTTGAGCCGAATAGGAAAACCACAGTATACATTTATGTAAGTATTGAGAGTAATTGTGATAAAATAACAATAAAGTGTGCATGTCACACATTGAAGAAATTGATTTATCACTTACATATCTATATATTATTATTATTATTTTTTTTTAGAAGCTGAGTGTGTCCCAAGATGTGAGAATAACGGTCTATGCAGTATGGGCATGTGTATGTGCACTGAAGGATTTGGAGGATTGGCTTGCGAGTTCCAGAGTAAGTACTCCTAACCTTCCTCTTTATAGCATGAGTAAAAAAATCTTTAAACATCAAACATTACAAATTTAATGGAAGTTCTTGTCATGACTGTATACCTATTAGATATGCCATGAAGAGTATTTTCTCCTGAATAATTTGATGTCACTTTTCTATGGTATATGTTTGTGTATTGCTTGGATAATCAAGACGAAGTCTTTGCTTGGATATAAAATGGAGTACAAAAATGAGTAATAATAATGTGTTATTTACACAGAGTAACCACTTCTGTTATGAAACCGCTCTACATGTACTAGCCTAACATCCTGCAAATTCATTTTTCTCAAATTTAAATTTTGAGGGCCGAGCTAGATGGCACAAGTTACCATTTTTTTAGATGTTGATGATGACTTGGGCATGTATTAAAATTTGTGATGAGTCAGGCAGTCTATCACTGCACTACTATATGCTGGTACCTATTATAAACCATAGTATACAGTTAGATTATGCTTAAATGCCTTTCACATAAATATTGTGGATGTTTTCAAATTGCCAGCTTTTCAAATTCATTTCTTGCAGTTACCGAATGCGATTTCCCTTGTGCCAATGGAGGAACCTGTAGCAATGGCCAGTGCATCTGTCAACCAGAATTTGATGGCTCATTCTGCCAAAACAGGAGTAAGTTATTACGTTTAAAGGTCAAGTCCACCCCAACAAAATGTTGATTTGAATCAATAGAGAAAAATCAGACAAGCACAATGCTGAAAATTTCATCAAAATCGGACGTAAAATAAGAAAGTTATGACATTTCAAAGTTTCGCTTATTTTTAACAAAATAGTTAAATGAACGAGCCAGTTACATCCAACTTAGAGAGTCGATGATGTCACTCACTCACTATTTCTTTTGTTTTTTTGTTGTTTGAATTATACAATATTTCAATTCTTACGAATTTGATGATTAGGACCGCCTTGCCTGAACCACAAAATGTTAAAATAATGGAATTCCACGTATTCAGGGAGGAATGAAACTTCATTTCACATGACAATGACGAGAAAATCAAAATATTTCATAATTCATATAATAAAATACAAAAGAAATAGTGAGTGAGTGATGTCATCAGTTCCCTCATTTGCATACCGACCGGATGTGCATATAACTCTTTTGTGAAATGAAGCGAAACTTCAAAATGTCATAACTTTCTTATTTTACATCCGATTTTGATGAAATTTTCAGTGTTATGCTTGTTGAATTTTTCTCTTTTTATTTGAGTCAAGTTTTTTTTGGGGTGGACTTGTCCTTTAAGAGTATTTCCTCATCCGTGTTTCCATTATAGCTGTTGGTGCCCAGCGGAACCTTCTACCACAAAAAATTCTTGACCGGTACTAAGTACAAAATCAAATCCACATGCCCAACATATATGTGTATACTCTGGAGATTGCCTGTGATGATTATTTTCAATATTACCCTGGCTGTAGTCCAGGGGAGCGTTTCATCAAGATTTTTGTCCGACAAGTTGTCAGATCTGACATCTTTCCTTGATTGGCTGTGAGGCACTGCTACTATGGTAACTGTCGGATAAAACAGGACTTGTCGGATAAAACGTCCGACAAGTCCTTTCATGAAAGACTCCCCTGGCATCATCCAGCAGAGTGTTCCATGAAGGATTTGTCGGACGTTTTCTCTGACAAATCCTGTTTTATCTTACAAATACCATAGTAACAGCCAGTCTGAATCAAGGAAAGTTGTCAGATCTGACAACTTGTCAGACAAAAATGTTGATGAAACGATCCCCTGATGCATAAGTATTTACAGGAATCAATATTCTTGCCAGGTGTTCATTTACCTCACTTGGATCAAGAGCAACACAATGTAGATAAAATTTGTGCTGATGGAAGTAAATGCCATGGCTGGGATTCAAATCCAGGACCCTCTGATTGAAAGGCAAGAGTAACAACCACTAGACCTTGAAATTTCCAGATCCCAAACAGCACACAACAAAACAAGCAACAAAACCTTACCACTCAATTCAAATACTTAGATATGATGGAACTAAAAAGAGAAATATGACTTATTTTTGATGTATCTTTTAGCAGAAAACATCACTTATCTTAAACAGAGAACATATTCAACTTCGGAAATAATAATAATAATAATAATAATATAGGGTATTTATATTGCGCACATATCCACCTTGTTAGGTGCTCAAGGTGCTCCTTTATTACCCGGCTAAGCTAGGCGTTCAAAGCGCACACAGCTTCTTAAGGAATTACTTCCTACCGGTACCCATTTACCTCACCTGGGTTGAGTGCAGCACATTGTGGATCAGTTTCTTGCTGAAGGAAATTACGCCATGGCTGGGATTCGAACCCACGACCCTCTGTTTCAAAGTCCGGGGACTAATCCACTGGGCCACAACCGTTTTGATAATGTTTATTTGTTGTTTTTTCTTGCAATTACAGGGTACGTTGATGAAGGTATCCAGATCAGCATCACTCCACATGTTCCCAGGCTTCCTCCCGTTGGTACAGATCTCCAGCTCATCTGTGAGATAGACAACCCTCAAGGTTTCCAGAGACCAGTCTGGCTCAAACCTAATGGAGAACGTGTTATACAGGGTAAGAAATGGTGAACGTGTTATACAAGGTTAGAAATATCATGTAGATATAAAGTAACATTCTTAGGGTAACATCCCATGGGTGCAGATTTTAACCTATTCTGAGAGATAGACAACCCTCAAGGTTTCCATAGACCAGTCTGGTTCAAACCCATTGGAGAATGTGTTATACAAGGTTAGGGATACCATAGAGATAGGGTAACAATCTTAGGGTAACATCCCATGGGTGCAGATCTAATTCTCTTCTGTGAGATAGACAACCCTCAAGGTTTCCAGAGACCAGTCTGGCTCAAACCAAATGGAGAATGTGTTATACAGGGTAAGATATATCACAGAGATAGGGAAACAATCTTCCGGTAACACCCCATGGGTGCAGATCTAAACCTCTTCTGTGAGATAAACAACTCTCAAGGTTTCCAGAGACCAGTCTGGCTTAAACCAAAGGGAAAAGGGGTTATACAAGGTACTTATATGTATTGAATGATCAGGTTTAATGTGCTAGTAATCCAACAGATTTCTGTGGTTTCAAGAAATTCAACTAAGGCAGTTTCGTCTGTATTTATTAAGCAAAAATGAAATTAAAGAAATATAATTTGATGCTAGTATTTTTCAATCTTCTATAGGTGATGCTTCTCACATCAACTCTAGGGCGATATCACCGAGTGCAACACAACTCAACATCCGAATGGTGGAGAGGGGAGACTCTGGCATCTATACCTGTGTTATTGGATCATACACAAACACACTCACTGTAATCTTTTACAGTAAGTTCATACAGTCACGCCTTATTTTTCCCTGAATTTTATGAACTTGATTCATGGGCCATGTAATTTACTGACCATTTATTTAATTGGGGTTTATTTTTTAAAAAGGAGCACAAATTACTTTCCCCAGCAAAGTGCTAACCCCCATTATATTTTTGGACTTATATTTTTAGATTTCTATGTCATTGATTCTGAAAATAGAATTAGATTTGCCCTACATGTATATATCTATACTTAACACACAGTCAATGAAAATGCTATTGAAAGTGGTTAAAATATAATCACTATTCCCCATTTTGGGATGATTGCCCCATGCTAATGAATGTTTCATCTAGGTAAAGTGTAATCCATAGCCCTTTCTTACAAAGAGTTACGATTGATCCGATCACCTTAAACTATATGGAAATCCAACAGTGTCATTATTTTTTCTCCAGGAAATTTGCATAAAGTCCTTTGTAAACTATGAGAAACACACTGAATTTATGAGAAAACAATGAATGTATGATTGTACATCACATGCTTCTTAGATGTTGACGTTGCTGGCCATCCATAGTTGTGGTTGATCGGATCAATCGTAACTCTTTGTAAGACGTTGCCCAGATGTGCATTTCATGAAGAGTCTAGTCAGTGATTATCATTGACCATTTCGCTCTCAACCAATCAGCAAGTATTTTCAACAGCTGATAGCAATTATTGATGAAAATCACTGACCAATCTAAGACACATCATGAGGACATGTGTAATAATTTGTTTTGTGTCTTTTATTCAGAAATGCCCTGTATACCAGAGTGTCAAAATGGAGGGTCATGTTCAGATGGCATTTGTCTGTGTGCTCCGGGATACACTGGCTATCAGTGTGAACACAGAGGTATGTATGCATGCAGCAGTGTGAGTAAAGTGATGGCACGTTCACACTGATGCTTTAATCATCAAACATGCTCGTGATGAAGGCATATTCTATGTAACACTAGTCATTTTAAAGAGCTGCATCCAGTCTTCTAATAAAATTAAAATTCATCTCAAATTGGGATTAATCCAAACGTGTCTTTTTGAATTTGGAGAATATTTTCATGTTGAGATAAAATATTACACACATATGAAATATCTGTTTTGTGATAACATCCTGGAATTTTCATAATGTCATAAACAGAAATCACTGTATTAACCCATTGCCTTTTGGAACCGAGCGATTCCTGTACAAAGCCTAGGGGAAATAAAGAAATCGGTAGTCACTGTGTTAAATAATGGATGTAGAACATAATGATAAGGAAATAATAAATAAGAGACTGTCAACATAACTCATATACATGTATTTTTGAGAGAAGTATTTGCAAATCTATTTTTTAATGAAATTTATTTGGCTAATTATATTGACTGAAGCCCTATTTTTATTTGCATGATTGATACAGTTGGGGAAATGCAGTTTTGTAATGAATCTTGTTCTTCTAAATACATGTCTATTTCAGCTGTCATTGTCCACAGCTAGTATACAAGGTTTTGAATGATATCAATAATCTCTTTATAATGATTGCTTTTAATTACAATGCTTCATAACCTAACTCATCTAAGATCTACTCACTGTGAAAGATACTTTTTAAAAATTTCGTTTGATAATGCTTATTAACCTACTTTTGATATTGATTTGATTATAGATCTAATGTGTACATTCATGTATATTTGAAAACTTAATCAACATTGACATGAACATGTCTAAAAAATTGTCCTTTATTTTTTGTATAATGATTACACTTGCAATTATTAATGAAATGTGTGGATGATTACTGACTTATAATTTGAATTAATTCAATTGAATTTTTATTTCTGTGTTAATGATATTCTAATCATAGTCAGTTGATTCTTCCTTATGTTACTAATGCAAGTGATACTTAACTTTACGCTTCTGTTAACTGTACTAAGCTACATGTATGAGGGCGGGCTTTGCTTTTAACTTTTGCTTCCTACAGAGTGCATGCCTGCCTGTATTAACGGAGGATCGTGTGTGAACGGAGATTGTGAGTGCAGCCCAGACTATGAGGGCCAATTCTGTGAGAGTAAGTAAAGTTCCGTTCTGATGAGGCAAGGTGAAAGGTCTCAATAAACCCTTTTGTCACGTTCAATGGAATACTGAAGCCATGACGTCACTTTTTTTCGGGGGGGGGGGGGGGGACATTTGAACATGTTTTTTATGGCATATCAAAGCGGAGCTTGATAAAAAAAAATGATAATCAAAATTTGAAGGGAATCGGTTTATGGGTAACAACATATGGTTTGGCGAATAACTACTTATCGTCATTGAAATAAACGTAAATTAGTCAGGTTTCAAATGTTCATGACAGGCCAATTTATGCCGATTTCAGTGTGATACATTAGGTTTTCAGTGGACATTCCACGGGCCATCGTGATCCAATTTCTCTTAAGTTTCTCTGTTGAGGCTTTTCATTATGCTCTACCAATTTATGGTGATGAAAATGATGTAACGCGCGAAAGGAAGTCTGATAACACCACACTGCAGTACTCTGTGTATGAGCTTGGATAATCATTACAGAAAAGGAATTTATTCTGATAAGAGAGACCGATGTTTGGAAGTGTATTTATTTGCTTCTCTAAAACGAACCTACTAGGTTCCAGCTAACTTCGAGACACATGCTTAACAAACTCGTGCCTAACAGGTCACATAACATTGCATTTATGACATTAATCTATATTGGTTAAATGACTTTCTCCTCAGTTCATCCAGAAGAAATCTTGACAATAAGTTACATGTGTGTTTTGATTTCACTGTTCGACTGTTCTTTGAAACATACATTTACTTTGTTATCACAACAGCAGAAGTTTGTAAATATAATACATTCTTTTAAGCAAAGTTTTTCTGTTCACATAATACCTTGCTACTATTAACAAGATTTCATGAAAATTTTATTTCATTTGTCTGAAAGGGTTTCTTTCCTTGACATTCTACTCAACGTGAGTAACGTATACATTGAATCTCAACGTGCTATGACTAATACTTTATGTTTCCGGCTAATGATTTTTTGTTGATTTGTAATTTTTAAAGACAACCTGATTTTTGCAAGACTGATTGAAATTCATTTATCGTTCATTCTTCAGATGTCAGGAAACCTGTGACCATCCGTTTTACACCAAGCATCAGTGACATGCCTGTAATTGGTGATGATCTGACGGTGGTTTGTGAGATTATTGGTATGACCGACCTGACTGAACCTCGCTGGATTGGTCCTTTGGGAAACCCTCTTCCTGTATTTGGAACAGGTAAGACAGAAAAGGGTCTTTGTCTTTTTGTCTGTCTCTGCCTTTTGTTCCATCTGTGATCGTGGTCACTAAGGTGAACTCTTAGGTTTTGAACGACGATAGTGAAGACCACATACAATATAGTTACTGACTTGTGTGATTTCCCATCTGGCTTGGCAAGGCATCTTCGGTTGCCAATTACGTGACTAAGTCCAGCCTCTGTACTGCCAGAGAACATTTTCAATCATGGATGAGGTTCTGGGGCACGTTTAATAAATGGCTTGCAACTTGTAACTCTGCCATTACAGCAACAACCATGGTAACCTTGATTCTGATTGGCTGGTGAGCCCTGTTACCATGGTAGTTGCCATAATGGCACAGTTCAACAGTTGTAAGTCCTTATGAAACGGGCCCCTGGTCCCTATACCAGGCTCGGGGGGGGGGGATGTTATGTAAATTCATTGTGATGATGGCAACGATAGAAACAACAACAAAAAGAATGATAACTTGCCAAAATCTGTCAACAAATTTTGTTTTTTCCCTTGCGATGTAGCTCCTAACCAGCGTGTCGGAGTGCAGTACTCATCTGGAACGGCAACCACACTTGTACTGAACAATCTCCAGTCCAGAGATTCAGGCATCTACACATGTACTCTAGGACCTCTGATTAGCTATTTCACCATCACCGTAGCTGCACAAGGTTTGTCCATTCAATATGATCCATATAGCGCATTAAACCCAGGGAGCCTTTTGTGAATCTGACGGTCTGCGAATCTATTTTGGAATAACACATAGTAGAATTTGATGCTAATATTGAGACAGAATATTTTACTGTGTAATGTTCAAATAATTGTACAAATACATATGTTCACATCTGTGACTATGTTATCATTCTTATTAGAATAAAAGTGAATTTACTATCTAGTCGTAATGACGTCATAGCAGTCGTATGATTGGCTACGATTTGAAACTAATTTGGCCTTACTCAAAATTAAGGGGTTGCAATCATTCAACATTGTTATATTAGTAATCTTTCAGTTAATTTGAACCTGGAATGAAAATAAAATTTTCATTCACTTTTCCAGAAAATTAGTAAATCACAATTTGCTCCAAATCGGATCGTGGACCAGTCGTAAGGTGTGCGGCGGCCTTAAAGCATTTCCTTGCGTACACATTAACATTTACCAATAATAAAAAAATAATAATAGTAAACAACATAAGCGCTTAATACGCATTATTTCTAAGCACTAGCGTTTCCATAATGCATCCCTGTGGGACTCCCCAGTCTAGTGGAAAAGCATCAACTCAACTTTGTTAATAATTGTAACTTGAGTACGGTCCTTGAAATATGAGGTAAATTACTGTAAGACGACTCCATTGAAGCCATATCTATCACGGAAACAGTGAATCATCTTTTTATGATCGATGGCATCAAGTTCTAAGAAATTCATGGCATGAATTATCACCCCCTATATATTTTGCCTTTGTGTTCGTACAGTGGATTGTTCTGTGATCTGTCACAATGGAGGAAGTTGTGTATCTAACCAATGTGTCTGCCCAGAAAACTTCAATGGACCACATTGTGAACGAAGGGGTGAGCGAGCAAACTTTATTAAATTATAGACGTCATATGATATTGAAATAGAATTTAGAGAATATGAAATCATGTTAACCACCTTTTTCACGTCACATGCCCTTTAGCTACCCCTGCCTGTCATAACCTTCACACACTTTTAAAATTATTTGTTGGTTCATCACTATCAATCATTGGCTTAGGTTAGTTGTGATGATAAATTTAGAATAAGTTCGGAACATAATCCAATGACCATCCGTGTGCTTGTCGATATACATGATTTGATGACAATTATTTATTGTAAAGAATTTTAAATGAAATATTTGTTTCTGAAACTGTATATTACTCTACCATTAATAATCGTCTTGAGTAATTAGGGGCCCATTTTATGAAGGTTTAAAAATTAGTTATAACTTTGCCACAATGTTCACCACCATGGTGACAGGGATCAGTAGTCAATCACATTCAAGGTATCCATGGAATTACATTAATGAAAACATTTAAAATAGCGGCAAGTTTTTATGAAATGGGCCCCTGAACTCATATTCCTTCCTTTGCAGTCGGGCCAGATTATGTCATCACGGTGTCCCCACCAATAGACCAGCAACCCATCGTTGGTAACGATATCAGCTATGTATGCCAGATCGCCACCACCAGCAACTATCCCCGCCCTGCCTGGACGTCCCCAGGAGGTGTGGCTGTCTTACCCATTGGACAAGGTAAATTGATTTAGTATTACTTGTCAAGTCACCAAAGTATAATGGATTTTATACAACAGAGAATAAAATTAGTAGGCTTGAACAGGATAACTCATGTAAGTTTGAAAACTTTTTTTTCCAGTGGGATCCCTATGGAATGGTCCTCTAAGAATGATCCTGTCTTGTAATAATGTCATGAAACTGATAGTGATGATCATGGTTCCTTGCAGAGGACTTAACTGACATTAGTTAACCAATAATCCTGAACATTGATGTCTGTAATATTATTGTTCATACGGATAAAAAACCCTAACGCACCATCAGTTATGTCTGGAGGACGGATTTACGGTCGCAGTTTTACAGTTTTATTTTTACCTTCCAGTCATTGGTGATGTCCAGCAAATGATTATGATAGTAATAATTATTGTTATTGCTGTTATTTCTCAGGTGGATCTGATCACTTGAATGTCCAGTATCTGTCTGATCATGAGTCACGTCTGGTCATTCAAGACCTCACACCTAATGATAATGGAATATATACCTGCTACATCGGAACGCTCACCAACTCGGTTGTCATCTCGGTTGAAAGTAAGTCCATAGATTCAGGTTACATTTAATACATCAAAATGGATTCTGCACTTTACCCTTTGCGCGTTGATTGTATAATCTTGCACATTCGTACAATTAAATTCAACAGTCATAATAATTAATTTTCTCCCCTACCTTCAAATTAGACAAGCTAATAAAAGGCAATAGTTATTTGATAACATCCGTGTGATAAGTATCAATGGTGCAATATGGAAATCTTGAATTAAAGAAAATACCATGGAAACATTTATCATTATTATCCCCCCAAAATTAATTTAGCATGCAAAGAGTTAAATGGCACCTGATGTTGTACTTGTACATTACGATTTTTTTGTTTTTTTTTGTTCCAGCTATCATGTCAATGAGTGGTGGGATTATTTTATTTTTGAAATTCATTTTAAGTAATTCGTATTTTTTTTCAGTCCCAGATTGTCCTGGCCCATGTCAGAATGGTGGAACTTGCTCAGGGGGGACTTGTATTTGTCCTAATGGATTCACGGGAGTACTGTGTGATAGGCCAGGTAAGCAAATGAATGGATGAATAGATGGATGGATGGATGGATGATTGAAGGATCGATGGATGGGAGGGTTGATGGATGAGTGAATGAAGGGACTTGCTCAGGTGGGACCTGTGTATGTCTTAGTGGTTTCTCTGGAGTATTGTGTGATAGACCGTGTAAGTGATTGAATGAATTGATGGATGGATAGATAGAAGGATTGATGGGTGGATGGATGACTAAATGAATGAGAGAATGAATAGATGGATGGATGTATTGATTGATTGATGGAGGGAGGGACTTGCTCATGTAGGACCTGTGTATGTCCTAATGGTTTTATTTGAGTACTTTGTGATAGGCCGTGTGATTGAATGAATGGATGGGTAAATAGATAGAAGGATTGATGGGTGGAGGATAAGTTAATGAATGAGAGAATGAACATATGGATGGATGTATTGATGGATGGATGGATAGATGGCTGGCTGGATGGATGGAGGATGGATGGAAGGATGGATGAATAGTTGTGCACAAAATGCTTTACAAGTAAACTATCAATCATGGATTTAAAAAAATATTAATTGCCAATGCCTTTCACTTTTTGCAGCATACACCATTCAAATCCGACCTGTCGGTCAGGCCAACACTAGAATTGGTGGAAACATCAGGATGTCATGTGAGATAGAGGGCGCTAGACCGACCTACCTTCAACCTAGATGGACTGGACCTGATAACCAGCCAATCAGCACAGGTAAACATTACCATAATACATGTACCTGTATGTTTTATTTTACGCTGTGACAGGATGTGCTCTGATTGCTTTCAATTAGTGGATTGCACCTTTCAGAGCCTTTTGCCTGAAAGTGACCTTTGTGGTAGCCTTGCTTTCTTGTGGCAACTCTCAAGGAATCTTACTTTTGTTTGATGAATCTTGGACTGCTAAAGGCTCCTATTGACTGCTGAGAAGTGACTTTCACTGGCAAAATAATAGACTGGTCATGTGCGAGAATGGATACCAAATTTTGATTAGCACCCATTTCACCATCTTATAATAATGATTATGCAACAGGGCCCTGATTTACCTATTAAAATTATTAATAGCCAGTGACATTGTTTTTTTCTGACTTTTTCTTAATGATTTTTTGTATTTCTCTTCTTGTCAATCTCCTTGGCTGTTTTGTCTGATCCCTTTCCGACTCCATTTACTTTCTCATATTCCATTTTCCTTCTTATTTCAAAACCCAAAATCCTTCATCTTGAATCATATTCAAGTAATACTTCTTAGTTTATTCTCTCCAATTTGGATCTCCTTTGTCCCTTTTCCTTCTCCAAATTACCTTTTCCTCCTCTGAATTTACATTCATAGTCGTATGCTTTGTTACTACATTTTCTGTCAGTATAACCATTCTCTTTAGTATGATCATGATGTTTCATCAACATCGTACAATTTTTATTTCGTATTACAGACGCCAACTTGCGAGTGTTCAGTATTGCGACCTCTACTTTGGCCAATCAGCTTGTGATCTCTAACCTACAGCCGGCCGACCAGGGCACTTTCACATGTACAGTTGGACCAGTCATTGCCACATTCTCAATTGTTGTTGAAGGTAAGTTTTGACAATGTTCAAGTAATTTATTTAGTTAAGAAAATATTCATTTTGCACCATAATGATATTGTACCTGTCTTGATAAGCTTTTACTTACAACATTGGAAGTTTTACCAGACCTTCATCATATAAGGCATAATTGCTGATGAAGGGTTATAATGTTGCATCAGGAATCACATCGTCTTTAATATTGGTCTGATGGAGGTGATGTATGAGAAAGTAAAAAAAGAATACAAGTAAATTGAATGATTATCAAAAAAAAAAGTTTTCTTATGTCATCACATCAATCAGAAGAATCGTTTCAGTGATGTAATGAAATATACATGTATATTGAGTCAACTTATGTCTGTCCATCCATCCATCTATCATCCATTCATCCATCCATCCATCAATCTATCCATGCATTCATCTAATCATCTATACAAAAAAAATATTCGTCTCGGAGGCGAGGCCAATGCTTCAAAACAGAATAAATCCTGTAAGAATAACATTTCAAGCATGGTTAAAACTTCTCCTTTGTATTTCTTCCTATCCCCAGAACCCCGATGTCCATTACCTTGTCAGAATGGAGGCTCTTGCGTCAGAGGATCTTGCACCTGTCCAAATGGGTACAGTGGTATTGCTTGTGAAACCAGGGGTAAGATCAGTTCATCCATAATATGTAATCCATGGGACGCTCTTTGTCACAAGCCTTAGTGAATGATTGTAGGGCTGTATTTTGTGTGGTGATTTCATGGATCATAATAATGAGAATAATAATAATAATAATAATATAATGATCATTATGATAATACTAATAATAACAGTAGTGATAATAATAATAATAATGATAATAATAGTAATAATAATAATAATGATAATAATGATAATAATGATGAATAATAATAATGAAAATAATAATAATAATAATGATAATAATATCAGTGATAATAATAATAATGATAATAATAATAATGATAATGATAATAGTAGTAATAATAATGATAATAATATTAATGATAATAATGATAATAATAATTATAATTATATTGATAATAATCATAACAGCATATTCACCCAGGATAGCCTCTTCAGTTCCGAAAACTGTTATGTGCAATAAATACAACAAATTTGCTTTGTGGACAATAATGAAGGTTTGTAATCATAAGTATGTAGCGGTGCGTGTTTCTGGCACTGTAATGCAGTCTTGTTGAAGCAACCTTGTTTACAAATATAGACATAAAAACAATTGGAGAAATGTGGCTTCCTCTTTAATGTAAGAATTATTTGAATACACTAGATTAATTTGGACCTCCCATACTTTCAAGTCTCTAATTCCCTTGCATTGCTTCATTGATTTGTCATCTTCTTTTCTTACTTCATTTTCACATTTTCTCCACCATACTCAGATCCTCAAGATGTCCGAATCAAGATCACACCAAACCGCCAGGGTGTCTCTCAGATCGGACAGGACCTTGAGATCCTCTGCGAGATCCTGGGCACCAGCATCTACCAGAATCCGATGTGGAAGGGTCCCTCTGGACAGCTAGTCCCAGGAGCCACAGCGGAACGGAACAACCTCAGGGTCCAGGAAGTCTATGAGACACCATCTGCCACCAGGTTGTACATTAACGGGCTTAGCTCTGCCGATAAAGGACAGTATATCTGCATGGTGGGACCTGTCATGGCCAGGTTTACACTCATGGTGACAGGTAAATGAGGTGCTCTTCCAAATTTCCTTTTCTTTTACCCCAGCTCTTTCTCCCACAGTAAACCAAGAGGTATACACTCATGATTACAGGTAATTGTTGTGCTCTTCTCATTTTCTTTTTTCTGACCTCCCCCTCCCTCCAGCTCTCTCTGTCTATCAGTCTTTCAAGTTGTGAAAAATGTACTAAATTTGCCATTTTGTAAATGTTTTGTAGCTGTTTCATGTACTAATGTCCAGAGAGAAATCTAAGTAGAAAAACTTTCTGCTTTCTAGCTGTTTTTCAATTAAACCACTATTCTTGCCTCTATTCCCCTGTGTGTCTCTTTAGCTTTCCCTTTGTATTTGTGTGTGGGGTGGGGGATGCAGGGGTCAGGGTATATTGTCCTCATGCAAGGTTACACAATTCAAATTATTTCCTATGTTCACCTGTGCATTGTGGGTCTGTTTTGTCAAATTCTCAATAATCGCATCATAATAATGATTAAAAATCTTAATAATTATTCGATAGGTGTGCACTCTCAGAAATGTGTAAACATTAGTTACATGATAGAAATATGAACCGGTAATAGGTAATATATGATAAGTAAAATATCATGATTTTATGAAATAGTAAAATCGAAAAAAGCTTTGAAGTCCCACTTATTAGTGTAATACATGTGTTGAAGATATTTCAAAGTGCTTTGAGATTACGTCCCTGGCCAGCCTTGGAGATAAAATATATGCAAGTATTGTCCAGTGCCCGGTAACAGGTAATAGATGATAGGTAAAATATCATGATTTTATGAAGTAGTAAAATGGAAAAAAGCTTTGAAGTCCCACTTATTAGTGTAATACATGTAGATGATATTTCAAAGTGCTTTGAGATTCCGTCCCTGGCCAGCCTTGGAGATGAAATATATACAAGTATTGTCCAGCGCACACATGATCAAACTCTTTACAAGAGGTAGATCTTCAAGTCGGTATCAGGACAACTACCCCCTGGACAATCACCCCCCGGACAACTACCCCCCGGACAATTACCCCCCTAGGACAATTACCCCCCGGACAATTACCCCCCGGACAATTACCCCCTGAGGACAACTACACCCCGAGGACAATTACCCCCCGGACAATTACCCCCCGGACAACTACCCCCCGGACAACTACCCCCCGGACAATTACCCCCCGGACAACTACCCCCCGGACAACTACCCCCCGGACAATTACCCCCCGGACAACTACCCCCCGGACAACTACCCCCCGGACAATTACCCCCCGGACAACTACCCCCCGGACAACTACCCCCCGGACAATTACCCCCCCGGACAACTACCCCCCGGACAATTACCCCCCGGAAAATTACCCCCCGGACAACTACCCCCCGGACAATTACCCCCCGGACAACTACCCCCCGGACATTTACCCCCCCGGACAACTACCCCCCCGGACAACTACCCCCCGGACAATTACCCCCCCCGGACAACTACCCCCCGTACAACTACCCCCCGGACAATTACCCCCTATATATACAAAGGGAGTGCACAGAGTCATACGTCGGCCGTACGTTTGACGTAAGAAGTACTCAAGGCATTCTCGAGTATCTTGGAATCAAACGTACGCCGTAGGAAAGCTGTAAAATTGAGCTCCATCCATAGGCGGATCCAGGGGGGGCGAGGGGCCCGCCCCCCCCTGTTACACCCACAAATGTAATAATCGCCCACAAATGTAATAACGCCCACAAATGTAATAACACTTTACCCACAAATGTAATAACGCCCACAAATGTAATAACACTTTACCCACAAATGTAATAATTTCACCCACAAATGTAATAATGCACTTTACCCACAAATGTAATAATTTTTGATCGCCCACAAATGTAATAATGACTTTACCCACAAATGTAATAAATTTGAAGGGATTTTTGGCGAATCCGTTCTAAACTAAAATCCTATAGTAATACGTACATATAGCACAAAAGTGCAAAGTCTTTTTTCCAGACCCGGTTATTTCAAAAATTATAACATAAGTCCAAAGTCTTTTTTCCAGACTCGGTTGTTTAAAAAATTACAATACTCAGTCCAGTCTTTTTTCCAGATCCGGTTATTTCAAAAATTATAATATAAGTCCAAACTAAGATACGATAATGATATTCCAGTTGAATTGAAATAAGAATCGAGCTTAGTCTTTTCTCCAGACCCAGTTAAATAAAAACTGGTGGAATTAATGTTGTTGTGTTAACTTATACGGCACGTATTGTGAATATATGCACTAAGAGTAAATTGAGAATCAAGCATAGTCTTTTCTCCAAACCCAGTAACTAAAAACTAAAACCCTATTGTAATGCGTTCATATAGCACAAAAGTGCAAAGTCTTTTTCCAGACCCCGTTAATCAAAAATGATAATATAAGTCAAAGTCTTTTTTCCAGACCCGGTTGTTTCAAAAATTATAATATAAGTCCAAAGTCTTTTTTCCAGACCCGGTTGTTTAAAAAATTATAATATAAGTCCAAACTAAGATACGATATAATGATATTCCAGTGGAATAAAATGTTGTTGTTTTAGCTTATACGGCGCGTATCATTCAGTGGTGAATATTTGCGCCAATAAAAATAAGAATCGAGCTTAGTCTTTTCTCCAGACCCAGTTAATTAAAACTGGTGGAATAAATGTCTTTGTTGCTGTTTTAACTTATACGGCGCGTATTGTGAATATATGCGCTAAGAGTAAATTGAGAATCAAGCGTAGTCTTTTTTCCAGACCCAGTTACTTAAAACTAAAAACTAAAACCCTTTACCCACAAATGTAATAATGCACTTTACCCATATATGTAATAATTTTTGATCGCCCACAAATGTAATAATGACTTTACCCACAAATGTTATAAATTTGAAGGGATTTTTGGCGAATCTGTTCTAAACTAAGACCCTATAGTAATGCGTTCATATAGCTCAAAGTCACAGTCTTTTTTTCCAGACCCGGTTATACAAAACATTTAAACAATCTTCCAAATAAAGATCCCAAAATTAATTCTTAATGTTGAATAACATAGAAGTTTAGCGTAGTCTTTCCTCCAGACCCAAATATTTCAAATAGCAAATAAAAAATAATAAATAATAATAATAAAAAAAAGACCCCCCGATCTTATTAATGTTGAACAAAATGTAAATATAGCATAGTCTTTCCTCCAGACCAAGTTATAAAAAAGTCATTCAAAAACAAAACAACAACAACAACAGCCAAAAACAGACCCCGCAATCTTTTCAACATTGAATAGCGTGTGTGTGTGTGTGTATTTGAGTTTTGTCAGACGTGTATCAATCAGATATGATTATTCACGTCTGGGACCGACCTTTAACGTCACCATCCGAAAGACGTGACCAGGGCTCGAACCTCTGCTTCAATATGTAACTTCCCCACATAGCTTGGATTACAGGCGCACGCCACAACGCCCAGTTAGCATCGAAATATGGTGTAGTCTTTGTTCCAGACCCAGTTATTTCAAAATAGGAAATTATAAGAAACAATAAAAACAAACAAACAGTATCAGCAAAGACCCCACAATATCATTGATGTAGAATAACGTTGTTGTTGTTATCTTGGGTTTTAAGGCGCGTATCATATGAATATTTACGCCTATGATTAATTTGTCGTCTTTGTGGTATGCGTTATCACATGGTTTTTATAGTTTTGAAGATACTGGGGTCTAAGTTTTAAGATTAATGTTTCGCTTAATTTGTATTTTTAAGAGAACTGGGTGTGGGGTAAGACAACACTCTTAACCCAAGCATTTTAACTGGGTTTAATTTTGAATATTGTCTTATAGCTTTGATTTTTTTTTCAATATTTGTTTATCTTTTAAATAACCGGGTCTAGACGAAAGACTAAGCATAATACTTGTGTTATTCCACAGGAATAAGAATATGACAAAGTTTTATGTTTTTAAGATTGTTTAAATTATTTTTTAAATAACTAGGTCTGGAATAAAGACAACGCTCTAAACATGTGCTTTTCTACATGGTCTTAATTTCGAGGATTGTTGGTTCTTAGATTCGTTGTTGGGGGTTGGGTTTTATTGATTTTTTTTCTTAAAATAACTGTGTCTGGAGGAAAGTCTACAATCGATCTTCATGTTTTTTAATTTGGTGATTTGTCAGGGGGGACAGAAAGGAGATAAGGATGAAGAGAGAAGTTTCGTTGTTTATTTGTTGGTTTGTTTTGTTTTGTTTTTGTTTTTGTTTGTTTTTTGCACTTTCATCCCATACTTTAGTTTTCGGTGTCCCGAAACCTGAAGTTTTATCAGGCCACAAATCTAGTTTACTTTTGTTTTCTCTGTTGCAGCTTAATGTTAGTAGCAGAAGAAAGTCACACGCACTGCAAGAAACATAACGCATACAAAATAAAAAGAATAGAAAAAAAGAAAAAATAAGAGGGAAAAGGAAAAAAAGAAAAATGAGAAGAAAAGAAAAGAAAAATAACAAGAAAAGAAAAGAAAAAAAAAGAAGAAAAAAAAAGAAAAAAAGAAAAAAAAAAGGAAATAAAAGAAAGGAAAAGGAAGGAAAAAGAAAGAAAGAAAAAGAAAAGAAAAAAAAGAGAGAGAAGAAAAAAAGGAATGGAAAAGGAAAAAAATTATAATAAGCTATTGAAAATGAACAAAAGCTGTGGCAAAAATAGTAAATCCTGACTGGTTGCCAACCAAGGAAAGAAGAAGAAGAAGAAGTTATTCCACAGTAATTAGATTATTGGGTATTCATTTTAGAATATTTGTAAAAACTATTTCATTTTTTTCAAATACTAACCAAGTCTGGAGAAAAGATGTTTTCTTTACCCATGCATTATTACAATGTTTTGTAGGGGTCTTAGTATTATTAAAAAAAAAACTAGGTGTGGGGTAAAGACATATTTTTTACTGGGTGTAACTTTTGAAGATTGGTCTTAGATTTGAAGTTTTTTAAATTCATTTTTTAAATAACCGGGTCTGGAGGAAAGAGTACGTTTTAAAACTCGTGTTATTCCACAAGAATAAGAATATGATAGGGTCTTACGTTAGAAGATTTTTTAAATAATTTTTTAATGATTAGGTCTGGAATTAAGACAACACTCTTTACCTCTTTTTAAAACAAGTTCTTAGGTTGAAGGATTGTTTGGTTTTAGATTTGTAGTTTGTTTATTATTACTATTTGCGTTATTTAAAAAAAATATTGGTCTGGCTGAAAGACTACGCTATATGTCCATGTTATCCAGCATTAATAAGATTATGGTGTCTTTATACTGTTTTTGTTGTTGTATTGTTATTTATAATTTTGGAATAACAGGGTTTGGAGAAAAGACTAAGCTCGATTTTCATTTTTATTCCACTGGAATATCATTATGGTATCTTAGTTTGGACTTATATTATAAATTTTGAAACAACCAGGTCTGGAAAAAAGGCTTTGGACTTATATTATAATTTTTTGAATCAACCAGGTCTCGAAAAAATAATTTGACTTATATTATAGTTTTTGAATTAACCAGGTCTGAAAAAAAGACTTTGCACTTTTGTGCTATATGAATGCATTACTATAGGGTTTCAGTTTTTAGTTTTAAGTAACTGGGTCTGGAGAAAAGACTACGCTTGGTTCTCAATTCACTCTTAGCGCATACATTCACAATACGCGCCGTATAAGTTGAAACAACAACAAAGACATTTATTCCACCAGTTTTAATTAACTGGGTCTGGAGAAAAGACTAAGCTCGATTCTCATTTTTATTCCACTGGAAGATCATTATCGTATCTTAGTTTGGACTTATATTATAATTAAAAAAAAAACCTGGTCTGGAAAAAGACTATGGACTTATATTATAATTTTTGAAACAACTGGGTCTGGAAAAAAGACTTTGGACTTATAATATTATAATTTTTTAAACAACCGGGTCTGGAAAAAAGACTTTCCACTTTTGTGTTATATGAACGCATTACTATAGGGTTTCAGTTTTTAGTTTTAAGTAACTGGGTCTGGAAAAAAGACTACGCTTGATTCTCAATTTACTCTTAGCGCATACATTCACAATACGCGCCGTATAAGTTAAAACAACCAAAAAAAGACATTAATTCCACAAGTTTTAATTAACTGGGTCTGGAGAAAAGACTAATCTCGATTTTCATTTTTATTCCACTGGAATATCATTATCGTATCTTAGTTTGGACTTATATTATAATTTTTGAAATAACCGGGTCTGGAAAAAAGGACTTTGGACTTATATCATAATTTTTTAAACAACCGAGTCTGGAAAAAAGACTTTGGACTTATGTTATATTTTTTTTAACAACCGGGTCTGGAAAAAAGACTTTGGACTTATATTATAATTTTTGAATTAACCGGGTCTGGAAAAAAGACTTTGGACTTATATTATAATTTTTGAATTAACCGGGTCTGGAAAAAAGACTTTGCACTTTTGTGATATATCATGGACCTATTACGATAGGTCCATCGCTATATGAACGCATTACTATAGGATTTTAGTTTAGAACGGATTCGCCAAAAATCCCTTCAAATTTATTACATTTGTGGGTAAAGTCATTATTACATTTGTGGGCGATCAAAAATTATTACATTTGTGGGTAAAGTGCATTATTACATTTGTGGGTGAAATTATTACATTTGTGGGTAAAGTGTTATTACATTTGTGGGCGTTATTACATTTGTGGGTAAAGTGTTATTACATTTGTGGGCGTTATTACATTTGTGGGCGTTATTACATTTGTGGGTGCAACACCCCCCCCCTATCGGCAGAGCAAAACAAATGAAGAAAAAAGGGGGAAAGAAAGAAAAAAGAAAAAGAAGGGGAAAGAAAGGAGGAAAAATAAGAGGGAGACGAGTGAAAAAAAAAAAGGTCAGGGGATGACTTGGAAAATGATAAAAAAATATATTTCATGTCACTATATTAATTTTTTCGCTCGCGCTTCGGGCTCGCATAGCCTGTTCGATGAGATACACATCTTGCTAAATAGGCTGATATGTAGCTTAAAATGTCAAGTTTTGAAGTCGATTTTACAAAGCATATTTCAGCTCGGACATTATTCATAATTTTGTTTGATTTACAAACTGATTTTTAAGTGCTCTGTTAAATGTCCGTTTTATGGTGTGAATATAACTTGCAGCTTGCGCTATGCGCTCGCATTATTAGATTTGCCAAATTATATAACAAACTACTTAAAACCCCCCTTTTATGACAGTTTACCAAAAATTTCGTCTTACGATTTGCGCTCGCATTTTTGTTAAAAATATATCAACTCACATATCCTATTCATGATTACAAAAGTGCTTAAAATATCCAGTTTTCAGGCCTCAGTGTCAACACATTTTACTCACTCATTTAGGCTTATTACATTAATAAATATGATAATACAATTTTCATGAATTCTTAATGACTAAATTGTCCCTTTTCAGAAAAGAATATCGACAATATCACAGTTTCATATGTTTCATATCGCGCTCAGGAAGAGGAATAAGAAAGTTGTCATCATTTTCATATGATGACAAAATGTCCTTAGACCTAGAATGTCCAGGTCCTATGTCAAAATAATAATGAAGATATCAGCTCGCGCTTCACACTCGCATCATTTATTAAGTGCTTTCCACATCCACTTCACAATTTCCATACACAATGCTTTAGATAGTGCTCAAATTCACCATTTTCATACCGGAATATCAAGTATTTTCCGCTCGCGCTTCGCGCTCGCATTGCTTTTTCGATGAGATTAATATCATGCTCAATATAGGCTGATATGGAGCTTAAAATATCAAGTTTCGAAGTCAATATACAAAACATATTTCATCTCGGATATCGAGCTTTCATTATTTTTTAATTTACAAATTGATTTTTCAAGTGCTCTGTAAAATGTCAGTTTTATGGTCTAAATATTAATATTTTCAGCTCACGGTGCTCGGTCGCATTATTTGATTTGCATAGGCCTACTTCTTTATAAATTCTTACAAACCGTCCTTAAAATGCACCTTAAACGAATTGTATACTATCATGATTGCCAATTTGTATAGAAAAAACACTGTATTTGATTATGTCATATTGTTTACAATTTAGTAAATTTGGTACTTAATTTCCTTCTTTAATGTTTAATTGCTTTCACCCAAGAATAATACACACAAACACACCTTGTAATTTACAAGGTGTTCTTGTGTGTATTATCTTTGCATAAAGTTTTTTAGCTAACTGTATTAAGTTATAAAGCCACATCTTAATCTGGAATGTGCACCAATTGTTTCATAATTCTTAGCTTCTTGTTAGTTGAACTGTTAAAAAAACAGATTCATAGGTCTACTTGACAGTGTTAGTGTTCATAGTTGCGTTATCGACTTTCAATTTTTCTACCTATTAAGGTGTTTTTTTTTACGTTTTATCTATTTGCCTGATTTCTTACCTGAAATTAAACCCAAAATAAATATTAAAAAAATCAGATCAGTTGGAATCAGGGATATTCAGCATATGTGATTATTATGACTAATCGTGTTCAATTGTTCTATGAAAACTTAGAATGAGGGCCAGTTTACAAATTTTCTGATGTATATATGCATAGCCAAACGGGAAGTTTCGGGTGCAAGCCCCCCCCCCCCCCATTTTTCATGATGCAGAAGGCGCCGCTAAACAAAAACAAAAAAGGAAAAAAGAAGAACAGGAGAAAGAGCAATATAAAAGAGAAAGAAAAAGTTATTAAAGTAAGATAAAGTAGAAAATATTTCGGAAACCTGTGCCACCAACCAAAACTTACAATGGGTCCCGCCTTATTCTAACATTGATGCTGGAGAGAAGGGGGGATTTTCTGAAGGTAATTGTCTGGGGGGTAATTGTCCGGGGGGGTAGTTGTCCAGGGGGTAATATTCCGGGGGGTAAATGTCCGGGGGGTAATTTTCCGGGGGGTAATTGTCCGGGGGGTAGTTGTCCGGGGGGTAGTTGTCCGGGGGGTAATTGTCCGGGGGGGTAGTTGTCCGGGGGGTAATTGTCCGGGGGGTAGTTGTCCGGGGGGTAATTGTCCGGGGGGTAATTGTCCGGGGGGTAGTTGTCCGGGGGTAATTGTCCGGGGGGTAATTGTCCGGGGGGTAATTGTCCTCGGGGGTAGTTGTCCTCGGGGGGTAATTGTCCGGGGGGTAATTGTCCGGGGGGTAATTGTCCGGGGGGTAATTGTCCTCGGGGGGTAATTGTCCGGGGGGTAGTTGTCCGGGGGGTGATTGTCCAGGGGGTAGTTGTCCTAGAACCCTTCAAGTCTTTTATAATTGATCCAATGTTTGTGACTATTTTATAAGAGGAGGGAGCTTATTCTATACCCTCTGTGCTATATAGGATATAGCATCAACTATCCGGTTTTAGAATACAAATCACTTTATATTCCTCCTAATCATCACAGCTCCAAGATGTAACCCACCCTGCATTAATGGAGGATCCTGTAGCAATGGACGGTGTATCTGTCCTCCTGGTTATATTGGAGAATTCTGCCAAAGTCCAGGTAAATATTTTATAGAATCACACCTTTTTTGTTGATTTTTTTTCCATTGTTTAATTCTCTGTATTTTGTCACATTTCTTATTTTTCATAATCTTTTTATATAAGAAATATACCTCTGTACCTTAAGAAAGGAAGAGGTACCCAATGATTGGTCAATACAATGATGCATTCATGAGTCATGAGTTTCATGAGTATAGGTTGGGGTCCATTGTTCACGCACTGAACACTCTTTTGCTCTAGATTTTCTCAAAATTCATGCATTTAATAGCAAAAATAATTTTGAACATTTGTTCTTCGTGATATTGTCTGATATTACTTTCAATCGTTTATTGAATATTGATCGCAAAGTTCCTGAAATACCGTCTTGTCTGGACAAATGACCCGTGTGGACATACAATATTTGATTTGAATGGGTACACAGAATTCTAGATTATGGCGTGACTGGCTTTCCATAGTTGTGATTAATCAGGTTTATCACAACTGTTTGAAAGACAGGCCAAGGGACCTGTTTCATAAACAAGTAATTATGGTAACTTGCTCTTATGGCATGAGGCATGGTACTGAAGCGCAGCAGCCAATCACAATCAATCAGTCAGATTTCTTGAACACCTTATTGCCAGCATGGCGACTAAGCTACAGCCGGAGTAATGATGTGAAACAAAGTACTAAGCACAGTACAATATATGCATATTATAACTGCACTTTATACATGAATCTATTATTATTGTTGTAATTATTATTATGATTATTATTTCAATCATTGTTTTCATTATTATGTTTGATATCAGTATTACTGAATCCTGTTTCTTTCAAACCTTTTTCTGTTGTAGGTGGTTTCTCTCTCAGCATTCGTCAGGTCGGTAGCACCCCACCAATACAGGGAGCCAATCTACGATTCTCCTGCCAGTCTTCTGCTCCAGGTCTCCTTCAGAACCCTGTATGGAGGGATCCTCGAGGGCAGAGAATCACTCACCAACAAGGTAAAATATTATTTGGATTTTTATAAATGAATATTTAGAACAGAATTGCAGATATAAATTATGAAAATTATTTGGAAGTTATGATAAATAAAAAAAAACTGAATTTCAGTTATATGAGATTTTTCAAAAGAGAATTAAAGTATTATGAGAATTTCTGGAAGAGGATTGCAGAGGTACACATAAATTTTGGCGAAAATATCAGAGATATTTGCCTTTTAGAAATGTATGAGGATTTAGGAGGAGATTTGAAGAGTTAAATAAAATATTTAAAGAGAATTGCAGAAATATATCACCTTTTCAAGAGAATTGCCCAAAGAATTGATAAAGTCCAGGACCCTATATAACACAAATCTAGGAAAATACAGATGAATCATATACAATTTATTTTGCAGGAGGTTCAGATCGTGTTTATGTTGAGATGATTTCGCCGTCTGCCACGACATTGGTTATCAACGACATCTCTGCTGCTGATGCTGGCAGCTATGCTTGTGTCCTTGGAACAGTTACATCAACACTTAATATCCATATCAATGGTAAGTAAAACAAATAATTAATCTCTTTTACATGGATCTCATTTCCCTTCAAAGTCAAATGTAATTAATATTTTATTCTCATTGATTATTTTCATGAAAAGATTTGTCAGTGATTATCATTGTCTAACTTGCTCCCAGACATTCATTTGAAAATATATACAGTAGCGTATAACTTCTCTCAGTAAAAAAACACTTTTCATTATGATTTCCTCTGACAATTTTTTTTTTGAAACACTCCCCAGGTTATCCCTGTACAAAGCCTACAGAAAATTACCAAATTCTGTAGTCAAAAGGTTTCACAAACTGTAAATTATTTGTTTCAGCCCGAGTGATCCCATGTAACCCTGCCTGTCAGAATGGAGGAACCTGTAGTGATGGAAGATGTGTCTGCCACAGAGGATTCTCTGGACAGGCCTGTGAGAGAATAGGTACTTGTATATCCCTTCATCATTATTCATTCATCTTGTTATTTTTGTTATTTTTATTATTGTTAATGTTATTATTTTTATTTTCTATGAATATTATTGCTATTATTATTCTAATTATTGGCAATTTTATTATTATTACTATTATTATTATGATTATTATTATTATTATTACGATTATTCTTAATATTATCGTCATGCTTTAATCATAATTGGCAAATGAATATAATACAGATCTAGCTTGTAACTTAAAAAATAAAGAATTAATAATGCATATGAACGCTAGGGGTGGGTATAGTTCATTGAATAACTGTGGTAGTCATGGCCCTGGGATGCGGGAGTGCTGGGGGGTGCTGAAGCACCCCCAAGATTTTACTTGGGGGTGCTGCGTGTCTCATTCTCCAAAGGCAGCACCCCAAGAAATGTAAACTAGAATAACCTTCATTTTTGAAGTGAAACCCTTTTTTTTCTTTTTTTGCTGCTTGTCAAATTTATCTCAGCACCCCCAGTAAAGAAAATGTTCCCAGGGCCCTGCTGGCAGCGAGCATTCTTTTGGCCCACTTGCAGTGGCTTTAAACAGGGATGGTACACATATATTTCAAAAGATATTTACAAATTTTTATTTGCAAGAACTTGAGTTCTAGTAAAAGTGTGGAGTATCTTTCTTCTTCTTGTTCCTCTTCCTTCCTTTTCTTTCTCTTCTCTCTTTTGTCATCCTTTCCCTTTTTTTTCTCTTGTCCTCCTCTCCTCTTCCTCATCCTGTTCTGTTCCTCCTCCATTTTCTCCTCCTTGTTACTATCATGACAATCATCATCATATATTACCTTGCAGGTCAAGAATGTATATTACCTTGTCAGAATGGAGGGACCTGTAGGAATGGTATCTGTCAATGTCCATCAGGGTTTTCTGGAATTGACTGCAGAAATGCTGGTATGTTCTCTAATATCTGTTCTGTCAGGCGAAAATCCCGTTGTCATACAGTGTCCATTTCCCCCTATTAATATTAACCCATTGCCTACGGAAACTGGGTGATTCTTGTTCAAAGTCTATTGGAAAATAGAATTAAGTAGTCACCGGTTAGTGTGTTTGTACATGTAAAAGAAAATGTGCTGTAAATTATTGATATTATTTTGTAGTTTGAACTAGATCTGATATCTAGGGTATTTTAATGAGAATGTCATAAACTAAATTTTATAAAAACTCTTTAGAAATATGTGTAATATCATCAATGCATGCTTACATTGCGATAAATGGTGATTGATCAATTCTGATCAAAGCTGTCCCTATAAATTACTGCCAAATTTGTCAGTATGAGTGACATAGATAAAAAAAAATGTTTTATTATATATGAAATGCATATATTGCCATCTTGGTCTGTGCAAATTTTATCTTCATTTTCAAAACTGGATTGTTGATATTTACATATGCATATATAAATTCTCTCTCAATCAGATATCAGGATCATCCCACCACCAACCAACACCCTGGTCGTCGGACAAAATACAACCTTCATTTGTGAGATATCAGACCAACTGGGTTACTTCAATCCTACCTGGTTAGGACCTGGAGGTCGAGCTATCAATGTTATGGCTGGTAAGCATTTTAAAGGGATGGTCCGGGCAAAAAAATATTTATATCTCAATACATAGAGTAGAATTCACTGAGCAAAATGCAGAAAATTTCATCAAAATCGGATAACAAATTATAAAGTTATTGAGGTTTAAAGTTTAGCAATATTTCGTGAAAACAGTCGTCATGAATATTAATTATGTGCGCTGATGATGTCACATCTCCACTTTCCGTTTTCTTATGTTATTACATAAAATCATTATTTTTTCATTATTTCATACGTGTGAATAATATGTCTCCCTTATAATGAAATAAGTTGCAGCAATAAATATCTAAAGCACTATTCAGTTGTCACTCCAATTTTTCTAGTTCTTGGAGGAAAAAATTTGAATTAACCTAATTTCATATAATAAAATACAAAAGAACAAGTGGAGATCAGATGTGACATCATCAGTCCACCTAATGAATATTCATGACGACTCTTTTCACAAAATATTGCTAAACTTAAAAATTCAATAACTTTGTAATTTGTTATCCGATTTTGATGAAATTTTCGGCGTTTTGCTCAGTGAATTCTACTCTACATGTATTTATTAAGCTATACATATTTTCAGCCCAGACGATCCCTTTAAGTACCTCTTTGGGACCCTGTAACCTGGATCTTAGTGCTTGATTGTAGGGCTGAATTTTCACTTGTTGGCACTGATCATTATGTGCAATTAATCGTATTAATAAACTGTACAAGGCTTTGTGATAGCGGCCCTGATTGAATTAAATTTAGATGCAAGTTGATCAATATGACTAATATAATTGTGCAAATAGTGAGCAAATGAAACTTGTTGTCTATGTTTTATCTGATAAGTTTTTTAAATGCCTTTTCAGATGAAATGATTGTGAATACTAATTGAAAGCTTATAAACTCAGCTAATATTGTACAAGTAGTGAGCAAATGAAAACAGTTTTTATATGTGGCATCTGGTAAAACTCTAAGTACCTCTTCTTATGAAAATGAATTTGAATACAAGCTGTTAACCCAATCAACTCAACTAATATGGTTATACATATATGATGGAAGGAAATCTTTTTGACTATGCTATGCTCAGTAAGCCTTGTGAAGTACTTCTTCGAAAGAAAAACATATGAGTACATTTTGAAATCTGATCAATATGGACAATGCTTTACAATGAAATGAATAGTTTGTTGAGCATTGCATTATTTCATTTTATTAGGAGTAGGTGCACCTTTAATCTCTATTTTGCAGAAGACCCTTTTTGACACTTTAGAGTAATCAGATATTGGAATTTTATTGTCCTTTGATTCTGTTTTTGTTAACTAGACAATGGAAGGTACGTCGTTGAGAGGGTGTCTGACTACGTATCTCGTCTTCATGTAGTAAGGGTTCAGCAAATTGATGAGGGGGTCTATGTCTGCACTGTTGGTATGCTTCGTGCATCCTTCACTGTAACCATTGAAGGTAAGCTATCTGTATAAATGCGTCGAGGTACAGTTTCTCTTTGCTAGCCATGATAATGATACTTCTTATTTACCCCAGTAGGCACAATGAACTGTTTTCCCAGCGGGTCTTGCATAACGTAATGTTCTTATACCCTTTTCCATTCTAATACATTGAGTGCCTTACAAGAAGGTAAAAGGTTCAATTTTCAAAGTCTTTGGTATGAATTAGCCAGTGATTGGACCCACAACCTTCCATTCATGAGGCGGGTGCTTTACCACTGAGCCAATATGTCAATCAGTGCATACAATTTTAGATAAAGGAAAATGTTAGAATATTGTTGATACCATTACCAGTGAATATTTGGAATGAAAGCTTTTTAATGTAAGCTAAACATTACCAGTCTAAATTGGCATTTCAATCAAAACAACGAAATCACTTTTCGACAATTTAATTGGCAACCCTTTGTTTTGATGATGCTTTTTTTCATTTGTTTTGACTGGTAATTTATCCGTATTGTTTGTTTATGTGTCTTATACTGTTCAATGTTAATGATGTATGCTACTTAATCGTTTTGTAAAGCGCTTAGAAACACCATGTATTAAGCGCTATATAAATACAATGTATTATTATTATTATTATTATTAAAATTGTTAAAAGCATGAAAATGAATAGAAAATTTACAACTGTTGCCAATTTTAGAAGAAGTTAATTTATCTTGATAGAAAACTATGTCCCTGTATTAAAAGGAAAAGGTTAGATTTGGAGAAGATGAAGAAAAGCATGTTGGCTTTGATTTTATATTGTTCCATATATTGGAAGGTTATCATTGGCCATACGTCCATCTCTTTTTTTCTAAGAAAATAAGAAAAAGGGTTGGCTGTAAATGAAAATGTTCTTACTGTTGTAATAACCAACTATAATCTCCAACTATGATCTCCCATTCTTGTTTTGTTTTCTCGTCAGCTCCTGAATGTCCCTTGCCATGTTTGAATGGAGGCACTTGTGTAGGAGGAGGTTGCCAGTGCCATGCAGGCTTTACTGGAAGGCAGTGCCAGAATAGAGGTAAGCACATTCTATAGAATGTTGATATGATTGTTATTTTTTATTCACATTTAATATGAATGAATACACTAATAGGCGATTCCACAAAGTTAACCATAAAGATTAATTTCCTGACATTGTGTGTTATTAACAAATGGCAATTCTTAACAAATGGTAATTGTATGGTAAAGCTTCATATAAAGAAGAGTTCATTGATAAACAACTTGTCATACACACATCAGTTACATTAGGTAAATCAACAAGGTGTGAGTCCCTTTTAGTGAAATAGAACTTGAAAAAAGGAAGTTAGATGCATGAAGTCACCATAGCACAGTCCGTGCCTCATCTTTAAGCAGGAATCCCACTTATAGGTGACATGCGTCTATTTATAGCAGCATTCCAATATTCCCCATTATGTTGCTAATGTAGAAAAATGAGGAGGGACAATGAAAACTGAATGGGGGTTCCCAGCGCAAAAGACACAACTGTTGCAGTTGAGAAGATTTTTTCTTTGTGTTTACTACTGCAAGTTTTCTTTTCTTCAGGACCACCATTCCAGGTACGGATCCACCCTCCAGATACCAGCCAGTTCCTAGTGGGTCAAGACATCACCTTCCTCTGTGAGGCGCCCCAGGGTAGCCCCTACGGAAGGCCGCAATGGAGAGGACCTGATGGCGTGCCTATAATGGCTATCACTCAAGGTAATTCCGAATTTGTATAGATTAGGGAACTGTAACATAAAAGATTGATTATGCAATTAAGCACTGTATGGTAAGCTATGTTATATGCAAACATGCCAACTGTTCCTCTTATATAGGAATATTCCTAAAATTTTTTTTTGCTATTTTAACCTTTATGTTCCTATTTCTGTAAATAAAAGCTGTAGGATTGAATAGGAAATTTAAGAATGTCCTGAAAAAAGTCCACCGATTCATTATTGCTCTGTATAAGTCATATTTAATCGAGAGATTATGAATCATTTTGCGGTACATCATGGCTGTACTATGGCTGACAGAAAGCCGCTCAAACATTTACTGGTTTTAGGATATGTTTTTGATATTTTATTTTCAATTTAATCCATCTTGGATTTGTGAACTTTATATCCTGACTTAAAGTTAAATGTTCCTTATTCATAACACTATTGTATAAAAATATAATTAATGATGTCTTGACAAGAACACCCAGACATCTTTGCTCCCAGGAGATTTGCAATATTAATTTTATGTATATCCTGAATTTGATAAAATTGATCTCCTTTCATGAACTCTAATGTTTGAAAATATAACAAATGATATCTTGACAGGAGCACCCAGACATCTTAGCTCCCAGGAAGTTGGGTCTTACCTGACCCGTCTTGTGATCAGAAGCCTTCGTCTGGACGATGCAGGAACATACACCTGTTATGTTGGACCTCATTCTTCAACCTTCACTATCACATTGGAGAGTAAGTGATTGGATTGATTTAGATATGAATTCACTACTGCAAAGGGTCGTTTTAGATCAGGCTATGCCATCCATAAATGCCTTCTTTGCATCATAAAAGAAAATTTCAAATGTAGAATTTCAATTCATGGGGCACTGTTAGACCAACATGCAATAGGAAAAAAATATTGAAAACAACTTTATTTTTCTAAATTGACCATACCTGGCTTTTTAGGGCCAAAATTACTGTCCCATTTCATGTTTTTTTTTTCCAATTGAGAGCCCTCACATCTTCCTTCTTACCAATCATTAGGCCTTGATTTATCAATCAGAATTTGTTATTGAAGTGCAATTTTGTAGGCCTTGTTTTATCAATTATATTGCTACTATTATATTACTACTACTGCTTTGCCATAGTCCTCAATGAATCGTTTGCATTCTCATGTTTTATCAGAATTTGTTATTGAGTTGCAGTTTTGTGAAATGTGAGACCCCAAAACTAAAGATGATTTTATTTGTTGTGACTATTGAACTAAAAATGAAAGTTTTACATTACATAGCCTACTTCAAACCCATCAATTATAATACTACTACTACTGCTTTGCCATAGTCCTCAAAGAATCGTTTGCATTTTCATGTTTGCATTTACTTTTGCCTTGGTCATTCCACCTACTGTTCCACCTAATTTTTTATCCATCAGGTCTTCCTCTCACCTGGCCTGGGCAAGGCCATCCCTTCTGCTTCACCTTCCACTGTCATTTGGACTAAGCTTTTTGAAGTATATTGCTAATTTGTAACTTTATCTTTAGGTACAGGTGGGCGACCCTGTGCTATCCCTTGCCTGAATGGAGGAACATGTATGGATGGTAACTGTGTTTGTCCTCAGGAGTTTACTGGACCTGCTTGTGAAAGACAAGGTACACAATATTTAAATCATGCCTTAATGTTTCCTAAATATAATTCATGTAATTACATATGTATGATTACGGGAAAACTTTCTCAACAAAAACAAAGCAACAATATATATCATGATATGATTTAAGAAATGGATTTAAGGATGGTATCCAATAGCGAGGGCGTATCAAAGTTACATACTTGTACTTTGATTCTATGTAAACTTCCAGCTGTGCATTTTTGGAGCAGTACTGTTCATCTTGGTACATCATTTTCCCCACTTGTTTCAAAGTTTAGTAGAAAGATGGGCAAATAATTAAAATCGCAAGGAAATTTCAGCATATCCAGTGCTAAAATATTGTCTCTAAGAACATTTTTATGTTTTTCTTGCGGTAATCACTGAAACCTTCAAAGGGAAATCCTACTGTAAATGTATCTATGTTAACCCGTTGGACACTGAATGATTTAACTCTAATACACATTTTCCATGGACTCAAGCCCACATATATGCATGTGCTCAGTCTCCATAGGTTAATAACACCATTTTTTTTTCTTTTGTCAGTGACGCCATATGCAATCCGCATCATCCCACCCACGGACACGTCACCCTCCGTTGGCCAAACGATCCGCTTCCTGTGTGAGCTTCGACAGGATGGCCAGTACACCAGCCCAATCTGGAGACTACCTAATGGGCTTCCAGTCAGCCCAAGGGGATATAGTAAGTCAGGCTATGGGATCATCGGGGTCTAGTAGTACAATTGTTTATAATCAGTTGTCAATTTCAAACAATGATTCTACTAGGCCAGTAAACAACATGGTTATGAATTCTCAAATGTAATTGTCCGTTGCATGTTCTGCAATGAATGCAATTCTCATTTAAAGGTCCATGGCTTTTCATGGTGAAATTCGTGGTCTCTGCCTAAGTTTTCCTAGGCTGTGTTAAATAATGTTGTATGTTCTTGAAAGATTTTATTAAATTGATAAAATGATCATAATGCTCAAGAAAAAAATGCAAACAGTGTGAAGAATTCATTCTGGGAGTGTTGGTTGCAAGCCTAATTGGTTGTAATCGTTTCAATGTGTGTTACAATAAAATATTTTTCTAACTTGATTGCTTTTCATCCCTCAAGGATGTGTGTAAATAGCATTTTTTTAAATAAATGAATCTTTTAGAAATAGTATTTCTAAAAACATATCGGATGCTTTAGCTTTTCACCTTAATATTCTGCATGTACATGTATATTGACATGCAAAAGATTAGTTTCACCTTTCTTTTTCCTAACCTTTAGTTTCTTGTTATGCCTCACTCTAGCAATTACCTACCTCAAATTTTTTATTGTCAGATTTTTTTTTTCTATTCAGTTCTTCCAAACTGATAATGCATTGTAGTTTCCTGTAGTGAATGAATTTAATTTATTGTATTTGTGTAGTTGGCAGTCAGCGTATGTACACCCAGAGCACCTCTCCCCATGCAACAACTCTCGTCATTGAAGACATCCAAGGCACTGATTCAGGGACGTACTCCTGCACAGCTGGTCCTCTCACAACATCCTTCACCATCAGCATCGCTGGTATGTATGTCTAGTAATCTTTTTCTCTATTCAAGAGCTACGACCAGTTGCAAGTACAATTCACTGTCATATTGTTTTGTTAAATGCTTCTCATTCTCCAGTAGCCAAGTGGCCACATTATTAAAGCTTAAGGTAATATTCACACGAGAGAATATTTACATGAAGGAATATTTACATGCAAATATCAGTTGTGATAACAATTGAGAAACATGTTCCTATCATATTCCAACAAGATGGCCGTCCACATGTTTGTATGTGTAGATAAAACGTATGTGCCAAACGATCTTGATAGAAAATGCATAGCCCCTGAGAAACAAGAACAAAGGCACAGCATTCATGTCAGTTGATGGGACACAGTCCCACATTAGTTTATCTTTGACATCGTTAGTAATCCTCTATGTGCTCTCTCTTCAGCTCACATTTCTTTATTTAACTATGATAGGTTTATATGTATTTAGAAGATTCATATCGAAGACAATATGGTAAAAATCGACCTTGATTTTAAAGAATTTATCATGATATACTTTCTTGCTGTGACTTCTTACTTTAATAAAAATGTATTTCATCAAACTTTGTTTTTCAGTTGAACCCACATGCCCCAGACCTTGTCAAAATGGAGGGACATGTGTGAACGGAGCCTGTGTGTGCTTCCCTGACTATACTGGCGATCAGTGCCAACTGAGAACTGGAAGTAAGCATAATACATTATACAATAATGCACGTATTAAAAGCGCGTGCATGCAGGGCCAAATAATGAACGATGTGCGACAAGAGCCAATTAATATACCGCACCGAGGTCCGCAGGACCGAGTGCGGTATATCCATTTTGCGAGTCGCGCACAGAGTTCATTATTTAGGTCCTCTATGCACAAGAATGCGTGTATTGTTTGTTTTATGCAACCCCCCTCACCCATGTTTCTGAGTTTCCCCGAATGCTATATTTGATCTAAATTCTAGATAATTTTAGATAATTCCAGAACTCGCACTATCCTGCACTCTGATGTCAGAGTGCAGGATAGTGCATTTGGTATGACGTCAGAGTGCAGGATAGTGCATTTTGGATGCATTAGTGCAATTCACTGAATATCATGTGATCCGATTTGGACCAATCAGATTACAGAACATTCTTGGGAGTTGTATAATGACCTGTTCAAAACTGTATTCGGTAATATTGTAGGCTTTGCACAAGGATGACTCTGTTCCAGTAGGGAACCAGTTGATACTTGCAACAAGAAATATTAACAAGAATTCAGCTTTTCTTTTGTAGACCTTTTCTGGAATGACAATTGATAAGTCTGTTTACTGTATGTAGAATACAAATCACTGATAATTTCTTTCTTCTCAAATAATGTACACTGTATCTTGAGTATGTATAATACAATTAAGCAAATTCTTTGGTCTTTTTTTTACTCAAAAGGTTACATTAATATATTATTCGATGTTATTTTCTGTGAGGAAAGCAGTCAAACTTTTGCTCAGAGAGAAATGATCTGATATGAAAAAACATACATATCTAATTCATAAAATGACTTGATTTGTAACTCTTTGTGCGCTTGGCCATAAACCTCTCTGTGAGGAATTATTTTCAGGGAGGGAAACAATGGATTGTTTGTTTGAGCGTAAAATGCGAAGTTCGCGCGGCACCGAGTGTGCTGGTGCAAAGTACGAGTGGAAAAATTTAATTATTATTTCAATTGTTTCTTGCAGCTCCACCTGGGCGATACCTCATCACCATCACCCCGTCCATACGGCAGATCCCTCGGATAGGTTCAAACTTCAACCTTGCCTGTCAGGTATCCAGTAACAGTCCCTATCTGGATCCGCAGTGGAGAGGAGCCAACGGACAGCTCATTCCATCAGCTTCATTGGGTAATAAACGGGCATGTTTCATGAAAGCATCTTGTCTGGTATTCACTGACTAAATAGTTGTTAGCCAATCAGATGCAAGGTTTTAAGTAGCTTATAACAAATTTCAGTGAAGTTTGCTGATTCATATGTTCCCCAGAGATCATTCGTATGCTTATTTTCAGAGATCAATTCATTTATTGCATTATTTTATAAATGAAGCAACTTTGCATGGCTTCATTTATAAGAATTGAAATAGCCTCGTAAATTATTTTTCAGGGATGTATTTCAGATGTTCTGCTAAAGACAGGTTATCCATGCTGCATTACTGAAGAGGACTTATAGATATCTGATGAATTATGTGTAAGAAGGAAAAGTTTTTGTGTTATTTTGGGCATTTCGATACAACCACAAACCTTTGTGTACATACACAAAGGTTGATGTTTATTGTGTTATTTTGGGGCAATTCCATACAGTTATCTACCTTTGTGTATATCTGACTCCAATCTCTGATTTCTTTTTTTTTAGCAATGCCTTGTGAAAAATCTAATGAAAGAAGAAGGTGGACAGATGATTACATACTATTCACTAGAGACTTTAACTATTTCTTTTTCTGTTTTGCCTCACAGGTGCAGTTGGGCGCTTATATACCGTCAAGACAAGTCAGAGATCGGCCATCCTCTATTTCAATGACCTGATGAGCTCTGATGCGGGAAGCTACTCTTGTAGTACAGGACCACTAACGGCAACAGCTAATATTACAATTAGTGGCTCAGGAGGCACAGGTATGAAAGAGATTCATGCAATACTCTTGTGATTTTTACTGACATCTTTGGTCTGAGCAGTCAGATGCAAGGATTTCATGAGCTTAGAACCAGTAGGGAAAATTACTGTTTTGTAGAATTACCCTCTACAAGAGATCTGTAAGATACATAAACTACCAAATCCAACCATTGATATATTTCACACAGTAGTATTTTTGGAACGAAATGCTTTACAATCTATTTCATCTTGTATTCATATTAAAATCATCAAAATTGTATGCAATTTTCTAAGTGTCATCTCATGTGACTCATTCCTTTTAGTTCTTTTACACTAGTTTGCATGCAAATTTGTTCATAGTGAATTTAAGGTGGTACATGGGACAATGCTTTGATAAACGTGTGTGATATTCATCTTTCCTTTCTTTGTTGTTTTATCCCTCAGCTTTAGAGGAACGTTGCTTCCCCCCCTGTGTGAATGGAGCAACCTGCTCTCAACGCAGATGTGTGTGTTTGCCAGGTTATAGTGGTCAAGCCTGTGAGAATATAGGTAATGACAATTCTTTGGAATCAGAAGGACTCAATATTACTTTCTTCACATATTTTGGCAGTGCAGAGTCACTTTCGGACATGGCACAACTTAGCTCAACAACTTTTTTCATGTACAAATTTAATGGGAAAGAGGTCTTTGAAAATGTTATAGACGATCAGTCATATTCTATTTTGAAGTTATCGTAAATTAATCTGTCCAGCATTGCATGGAGAAATTGATGACATTGTTTAATATGACCCATGATGTAATAATGACATCATTATGACGTCATATGAAATGAATGTAATCATTATCCAGAGCAGATACTTCATGCTTCAAATGTGAATTAAACGCTCTTTGCCAAAAGCGTGCATTTATACTAGGGCTTTTCTCAGTGCATGTGATGAAGTAAGACCTCTAATTATTTAAACACAATCTACATTGTCTTGGTTTTGTGCCATGGTACAATCGAAAACCACTTTTGTGAATGTTTTTTTTTAGATTGCGTTAATATTAATTTACATCATAAAGGGATGACATAAGGAATTTCCTCAACACACATTATTTTCTTCTCCCATGTAGAAACCATCCATGTCTTGCCTGACATACCAACACCCGACACTGAGCCCAGGATAGGTGATCCTCTCAGACTCCTTTGTCAGGCTCCTATTGGAAGTACGTACGGAAACCCTATCTGGTTGGATTCAAACCGCCAGGCCGTACCAGGAAGAGTCTTGGGTAAGTCAGGCCTGTTGATTCTTTTTTCTTGTTTTTTCTAAATGTGAGCTGATGCGTAATGTGGCTCTAAGCCTCTAACCTACGTCTGCAGGCACAGCTGTTTGGTTTTTCACATTTGTGAAGTATTCTTGAATAAATTCCTTAAAAAGGGGCATTTGATTTTTTATTGTTCCCAGGTAATGAGAGAGAGTATATGGACCACCCGACTCCAGGGGCGACTTACTGAATTTGAAGCATTGAATCTCAAATTTTCCTTTGTTTTTTATTCAAATGTTAGTTAAATTCTCTAGAGAAAGCCGTCCTTTTGGTAAAATTGATATGTGATCTTCCATAGACTCTTTAAAAAGGGGAATTTATTTTTTAATTGTTCCCAGGTAATGAGAGAGTATATGTGGACTACCCTACACCAGGAGCTACCCGACTGAACTTTGAAGCATTGAGCCTCCAGGATGCAGGAAGCTACACCTGTCAAACAGGGCCTCTCACGACCATCTATGAGATTGACATTCAAGGTATGAGAAAAGAAATTAGATGAATAAGAATGAGAATAGAAATAGCATTTTCTTAAACCAGCACGTGCCCAACTTTTAGTCATTTGAATGTTGTAGGATAGTAAAGGAAATTGATGTACAAGATGAAAAGAAATGGAATTATACACTCCTATTGACTTCTTTCTACATTCCTCAAATATTCGCGGCCATCCTTCAAACGACATCAATTGTCATCTGGGCCCCGTCTTACAAAGAGTTGTGATTGATCCAATCAATCGCTACTATGGAAAGCCAGCAAAGTCAACATATAAAATGGATGTTTATTTCAAAAAAAAATCTAGATATGACTGTATATCCATAAATTCATTGATTTCTTGACAATTTGGTGTGATCTCCTTTGTTTACAAAGGACATTTTGCAAATTTCCTGTAGAATAAATTATGACTCTGATGGATTTCCATAGAGTTCCATAGAGGGCAACAACACTCCACACGCTCCACAACATACTTGGTGAGATAAATAATCTGTAAAGTTCTTCCATGAAATACTCCCCTGGATCTGATTGTTCTATATTTCACCCCTCTACCCTTTCAGGTAATGAATGTGTGGAACCTTGTCTGAACGGAGGAACCTGTACATCTGGAAGGTGCCTCTGTCCCAATGGCTACAGAGGGCCACAGTGCAGAATTCATGGTAAATAAGTGTAACTTATAGGCCCATATTCTGAAGTCGGGTTTAACTTAAACTCAGGTCTAAAGTTGTGGTTTAAGTATGGACAGCCAATTGTTACATAAATCATTAACAGTAGAGATATAATATTTCAGCTCATTTGGCTCTCAAATCATTCACAATTGTCTGGGAAGTATAAATAGATAATTATCTTCACCATCGATGAATCAGGAAAGAGCACATACAACTCCATAACAATTTTGACACTTTTGGCTTCCCATAATTTTAGCACAGAGTTAGACTGTGGTTTAAGTTAAACCTGACTTCAGAATACAGGCCATAGTATTTATTATGGTAATTATTTTTCATCCATGCGTATTTGTATTATATTCATATGTGAAAAATGATTTTAGAAATCATTGATATGAATATAAGTGTATTAGGGACGGATTTAGATGGACTCGAGACAGTACTTTGGACTAGTGTTTACCAAACTATGTGTCAAATATCACAGCTGGTTTATAAAATACTTGTAAGCATGGAACATTTTCCATTTTTGTGTGAATGGTGAGAAAAATGTGGATTGAGGCGCATTCAAAAGACTGACCACATCAGATATTCTGTCCAAACCTGTATGTGTAGTTAATATATTGTGTATTTACACTATGCTTCAGGTCTACACATCACATTATATTTATTTATTATATCTATATTCATCGGTTTACTATAATGTCTGATTTAAATCTTCTCTGATTTTTTAAATACAGATGCCAATGCCTATGTGATCCGAGTCATACCTGTGGACCATACCATTCCTGTAGTGGGGGAGCAACTGAGGGTCATTTGTGAGGTGTCTGCTGATAGCCCGTATGGTGCTCCTAAATGGATTGATCCCCAGGGCGATGAAGTCATGAGTTTTGCTCCAGGTAGGTGGAAAATGTGCATGCCACCATATTTATTAGTTACAGAGATTATGCTCTGTGAAACTAAAATATGTTTTTCACAAATAAACAAGAATTAAAACAACAACAACAGATGATTTTCCAGCCCTGTAATAAAATTAATACTGAAGATTTTCAGGGTATTCAGGCAATGTATATACTTACCCTCTGATTTTTTTTTAATAGATAGTTGGTGTGCTGTTTTTCAAAGATAACCAAATCATAACCACCGTCCCAAAACGGTGCTTTTCAAACTCTCTTATTGCATATATACTGATAATGTTTCCACCACATGTTTAAAATTAAAGTAAGAAATTATCAAAAGGTAACCCAAACTAAGTAAACTTATAAAGCCTCCTAATTGCATAAATACTGATAAGATTTTCACTACATTTTCAGGTCCTTTGGGCAACGTGTATACTGAAACACCTACTTCGCTGTCAAGAGAACTGGTATTCACCAGTCTGACGGAGTCTGATGGAGGCATGTATTCGTGTGTAGCTGGTCCATTGATGTTCAACCATACAGTCATTGTACATGGTAAGCCAGAATGCGATTGTACCGGATAAATAACTACTTGCTGAATTCCTCTTTATTGTTCACCCAATTTTTTTTTCCATTCCTACATGGTAAAATTTGATTTCATCAATAATTAATCAGTTATCCTTTCTTCCCAATTTATTTTCCACCTTTTTCTAACAGCACCTATAATTATTTTGATCAACTTAAAAGATATAGCAATTGATAGGGGTATCATGTAGGTACATTATACAAAGAATTCTGCCATGGAACTGTATTTTCTACATTGAAAAATAACTATGGCAATGCCATTAAATATGAACTTCCAATGAAAGATATTTCTAGGGCCTACCTGAAATTTGTCGCTGTTCTCTAGTTCATATGAAAAGAATGTAATGCTCTCAAATTATTATGGCTGGAGTAGAATGGAATGAAAAAAGAATGGACTCAAATGTTGGAGGATGAGGGAGGAATATATTAAAAATTGTGATTGTTTAATAGAATTGACCAGAATTAAATATACAAATGATGCATGCACATGAGTTCATTATGCGATCTATCCTTCCTCGAGTTGAGGCTCTGTTCAATCCATTGCGCAAAGCCGTTAGAATGGATAGGTCGCATAATGGACGAATGAAGACATGCATCATTTGGTTTATACAACGACTCTTCTAGATCGTGTTATTTGACAAAATGGAAGGGAAAAAAAGATGAAGTTAGAATATATTTGCCTTTGTCCAGCAACTTGTTATCTCTGATAACATGATTAATTTCCCATGTATGAAAGCAGTTGTTTTCATTCTTTTGTGATGCACTTTGATTCATGAATCTAATTTGCACAGTCAGCCTTGTTGATGTACTTACTTCAGGGTATCCAAACACACACACACCCCAAATATACATACACACAGATGCTAAGTGGTACACACTTAGGGAGAGAGCTCACTGTGCAATGGAAAAAAAAAATGCATTGTTGCCGTGTAATGGAAAATAAAAATTTGCATGCAGCAGAAAGTGGATCAAAAATTGAATGGCTTTCAACCAATCAAATAACAATAATCTTTGTATGAGTTGTATGATAGCAAAATGATTGAAATTCCCCACCCACTCTGCCAGTAAGTTGAAAAATTGGCATTCCTGCATACATTTTCTTCATTACATAATATTTCAAATTTGCCATTCCTTTGTTCCCAGGACCAAATATGATTGACATCGAAGAACCTGAGAGTCCAGTCTACAACATCGGTACCAATGTCTCCTTCGTCTGTCAGATCGCTGAGAACAGTCAGTACAGGAATCCTACCTGGATAAACCCAAGAGGGGATACAGTACAGCCGTTGGATGAAGGTCAGTAATTTTCTATTTTTTTTTACACATTGCAAATTCTTGCTCCCTAGCTCCCTGTGGAGGAGCCGTGGTGTAGTGGTTCTGACTCACGCCTTGTAAACAGAGGGTCGTGTGTTCGAATCCCACCACGGTCTGGCCTCCTTTGGCAAGGCGTTAATCCACAGTTTGCCACTCTCGACCCAGGTGCTAAATGGGTACCCGGTAGGATGTGAAAGTCATTGTAGCTTGTCCAGTACTGTGTGTGCCTCACTGGCGACTGACTTAAATACTCCCCAGGGAGTGGAGGAATGACTGATTGAATCCGATGACCGGGGTAATAATATATCTGTAAAGCGCTTAGACACGTCGTTCTGATGTATTTAGTGCTAAATTGTATATAAAAGCAGATTATTATTATTATGTATTGGGAGGTCTTAAGTTCAGTGTTGGTGAACACAATTCTGATCGCCATCCCTAGCTTCATTACGTATTAAAGTTTTCAAGTGATCAAAATGATATTATGACTAGTGAAATATATTCCAGAATGAGCTTTATTTGGTACTGTGTTAATGTGCAGATGACACCATAATAACAGCAGTGGGTAACCACCAAACTTGAAACAGCAGGGGGTAAACACCAAATGTGAACACAAAGCTTAGCAATGATCGTAGACACATATATCAACGATTGATTCCATTGACTACAATGCACAATCAGTCGTAAAAATCAAGCGTGCAATCAATCGTTAGGCTTTGTGTTACTGAGCCCTGGTAACATCATCATAAAACAGGAATAATGCAATTATGAACAATTGAGATGCATTTATAATGAAAATAATGTTTATAGTGGTGAAAATATCAATATTTATGTAAACAGCACATAACCAATGATATACATAAACTTTTTCCATTATTAGAATGAGGGTCCATTGCATTTAATTTTTAAATTTTAATACATATCATTTGTGGATTCTGTAGAAAATTCTATTGAACCATTTCATTAGTCCATTTTATGTAATAATACAAATAAGCCTCCAAGGCAAAGAATGTATATTGGTTGATGAGAAATAGCTGCAGCCAAAATCTAGGTTACCTAGTATCATACTTTAAAATTATATCTTTCTTCTACTTGTTAGGAGGCATTGCCCATCTTCACACCGTACAGACCTCAGCGGCTTCATCAACACTAAACCTTGTGGGCGTGTCCCCTCTGGATGCAGGAACGTACAAATGTGTCGTTGGAGACTTCCAATCGTCAGTCAACGTCATTGTCAACAGTGAGTATCGCAAGCATGTCATGTTGGGCAAGTTTATCAAAAGCTTGTGCCGAGTCTTTAGCAGGACTCCTGCTATTAGGATGCTATGCATCTTTTGATTACAGCTTTCCTGCAGTCCCCATTATTTTGTCTAAGGTTACTGATAATTTGTCTTGAAAAGCTGTTTGCAGGATTTCTGCGAGAGAAGCCCTGCTCTGATTTTCGTCAAAGTGTCGTACAAAATATGTGTAATAATGGTAATAATAATAGTATTTCATTTTAAGACCAATTTACAGCATCAGCTGAATTGTATAAATCTTATATAGATAAATAAAAATATGAAAACATAAATACAGCAAATATCAGTGAGATATATTGTTTTTTTCTTATTTTTAACCAATTCACTGAGAAGTTTTACAATAAAAATACATGTCAATGCATGCATGATATACCCATAGTATTTCATCGATAATTTTTGTGTGAAGTTTCAGACATGCTTTTCTTAATCTTTCACCATAGTTGAGGAATGTGAACCCCCTTGTCTGAATGGAGGAGAATGCATCAATCAAGAATGTGTTTGTCAGTTTCCTTTCACTGGACCAATGTGTGGACAGCTGGGTAAGTTTCAAAACCATATGTTAAAACTTTGGTATAGGTGTAAGTTTAATTATAAGTATTTTTAAACCATTTGTTATAAAGTTTCTGTCATCTGTACCAGCATGCAAATCTTCAAATATCTCATTCCTAAAAAAGCAGTATTCTGAAATATTTGTATTCTTATGCAAATTCATTTCAGTTTTTCACTTTCTATTATTAATACTTTGAAGGAGTGTGTCCTAAGAGATTAAATTTTATTCATATTAGTGTCATTTATAATAAAGTATAAGTATGAATTTAACTAAATGTACATTGACGTATTGTCCATACATAGCTGCAAATTCGGAAATTTGGTTTAGAAAAGACACAGCACAGATATTTAATAGGTTGCATAGCTATATATTCTTAGTGTCCCTGTATTTTTCATTTTGATATGAATTGTTTCCTATTGTGGCGTGCGCCTGTAATCCAAGCTGTGGGGAAGTTACAAATTGATGCAGAGGTTCGAGATTCGAGCCCTGGTCATGTCTTTCGGATGGTGACGTTAAAGGTCGGTCCCAGACGTAAATAATCATATCTGATTGATACACGTCTGACAAAACTCAAATACACACACCCCTATTTGTGAATTGATAGGTTGACAAGTATTTATGATTTTTATGATTCACTTTGTTTTCTCTGTAGCATCGATGAGGAGATGCCTGAGACCATGTTTGAATGGAGCAGAGTGTGTGGATGGTGTGTGTAACTGTCAATATGGATTCACTGGTCCACAGTGTAACCAGACAGGTAAATTAGATTGTATATGAATTGAATTGAGTTCAGTCCTCGTGGATTCGTAGTATTTCAAATATCGATAATTTCAAAACTGCTCTAAAAACCCATTTGTTTAAAATTGCCTTCTAGTAGTTTCCTTTCATTGTCATGACTGTGCTTCTTTTATCTTTGTCCCTTCCTGCTCCATGTAATTTTTATCTTATTTCCTTTTCGCAGTGCCTTGAGCACATAATCAATGTGGATTTGGCGCTTTAGAAATACTCTATATTATTATTATTATTATTATTATAAAGTTGAATCAATCGCTAAATACCAATGACCAATCAAGATCACCGTTGCACGCACATTCTGTTTAAAATATTGACCGGGAGCCAATCAGTGCAGCTCTTCCATATTTGCAATTCATCGCAAACCTTTGTGTTACGGAGTCCAGGTGAATTCAAATTAAGGATAAATTACTAGTATACCAAATCTGAACCAATTCATACTGAGTTATACCATCTTGATTATAGTTGAAGTCTCCTGGGGCCCATAACACAAAGATTAGCGATCAATCTCTAAATGAACCGACCAATCAATGTCAATGTGAAACGCGCATTAGGTTTAAAATACTGACCAGGGACCAATCAGTGCAGCTCTTTCATATTTGCAATTCATCGCAAACCTTTGTGTTACGGAGCCCAGGTGAATTCGAATTAAGTATAAATTACTAGTATACCAAATCTTAACCAATTTATACAGTTATACCATCTTGATTATAGTTGAAGTCTCCTGGGGCCCGTTACACAAAGATTAGCGATCAATCGCTAAATGAACCGACCAATCAATGTCAATGTTACACGCGCATTAGGTTTAAAATACTGACCAGGGACCAATCAGTGCAGCTCTTTCATATTTGCAATTCATCGCAAACCTTTGTGTTACAGAGCCCAGGTGAATTCGAATTAAGGATGAATTACTAGTATACCAAATCTGAACCAATTTATACAGTTATACCATCTTGATTATAGTTGAAGTCTCCTGGGGCCCATAACACAAAGATTAGCGATCAATCTCTAAATGAACCGACCAATCAATGTCAATGTTACACGCGCATTAGGTTTAAAATACTGACCAGGGACCAATCAGTGCGGTTCTTTCATATTTGCAATTTATCGCAAACCTTTGTGTTACGGAGCCCTGGTGAATTTGAATTAAGGATAATTCACTAGTATACCAAATCTGAACCAATTTATACTGACTTATACCATCTTGATTATAGTTGAAGTCTCCTGAATAGAATTGAAATTGAATTCATATGTATTTAAAGGAACAGAGCTCCGCAGGAGCCAGGTTGAATTGGATTGAAATGCATGGAGTGTAGAATAAATTCAAATGAGTAAAAATTAAAAATGCAGTAATGGCTATGCAGTGTGTGTAAAAGCTGTTGTGCTGGAGCCAGAGTAATTATGCTGCTTTGCTGTAGAGCAAAGTGCAATAATCATATATTGTTATGATTTTCTTGTAGATTTACAGAGTTCTCACAGTCTTGGAAAATCCTAGAAAAAAATTGGCCATGGAAAGTCAGGGAATTTTGAAAATTTGTGAAAAGTCATGGAAAAGTCATGGAATTGCATTTACCTCTTGGCTATGGCAGCTTTCCCGTTTGTCGTGTCTCGCAACTCTCATACTCTGTGATCACACTCTGCTATTATAATTGGTGTTCATGATATCAATTTTTCCCAGTTTTGTGACATCCCAAATTCTACATAACTCCTGGGACGTCATGGGAAGTCATGGAAAGCAGCAATTTAGTCATAGAAAAGTCATGGAATTCTGTTTTCAAATTTATCTGTGGGAACCCTGATGAAGGTATTAAAGAAGCAAGTGGAGGAGAGGATTGGGAGGGCTGGGTTGAGGGTGTATGGTGGGGGGGGGGATGGGATCGGGCATGGTAGACAAAGGGAACAAGAGTAACTGTTGTAAGTGTGGGATAGATCTACATGTAGTCTCCTAACATTCACACAAATGTAACTTCTTTTGAACATTCACTTAAAACTATTGTATGATATTCTTGTAGATGAAGGCATTGTTCGGGTGAGGATCCCGGATCAGGATAATCCAATCCTCGGTGCCGATGTGAGCTACATCTGTGAGGTACCTCAGGATAATCCCTATGGATCACCAATCTGGATTAACCCAGAGGGACAGCAAATCCAACCCATGGGATTAGGTAAGTCGTCTTGCAATCATGCTGTTCGTCTGCCTGTGTAAATCTTTTGATTCCATGAAAGATTTGATCCAAGTCTGTGTCATGGTGTATCCTTAAATTTGTGTATAATGAAATTCTTATCTATGGGACACAAGTTTATGTTTGAATTATACAGTGGCACATCTCAGGTTCTTCTAATGAATCTGGTGACTTTGTGGAGTAGTTTGGCATCAAACTTCTGTAGCGATATGCCAGCAACAGGTTCATTTGGTAGAATATATTAGAAATAAATGTTTCAAAAGGTCTCTAGGCATCATGCTAATTTATATAGGCATATAGCCTGCAATATTTTGATTTTTTTGACTCAATGACTAGGACTCATCATCAGTTGATCCCTCAATTGCTTAGCAATGAATATTTAACCCTACTTTTATTAGAAGACAGCATAAATATTCACTTTGTCCTCCCAAAGGGGATTTTTTTATTTATTGTATTTAATTTATTTCTTCTCCACTCGTGGGCTGGATGGCCCTCTTCAGCCACAGGCTGTTCTGCTGAGCGGTCCAGTGGACACGTTAAAAAATACAATGTACAACAAATACATATATAAAAGAAAACATAAATCAATCCTATACACGGTAAGGTACGACTACAAATTACAACTTATACAAATAAAAAAAAAAAAAAAAAAAAAGTGGGATGGGGGATGATGGGTAGCATGCAGTAAGGGGGAATTATAATAGGTGTTGAGCTAATGTGGTGCGAAGCTTTATCTTGAAGGTAGTAAGAGAAGTTTCAGGAGGGATGTACGCTATCAACTTGTTCCATTGCTTTCCGTCTTGAAACAAGAAACGTCTTATGCCATATTCAGTATTCAAAGGAGATGGCAATAAAAAAGTGATGCTTTATCAAAGCGGACCAGTGCATTACCTTTGTCTTGGATCTGGGTTGACGGTTGGCAGACCCCTGTTTCACCAGCGATTGCATCTTCTTTCTCTTTGAATTTCAGGTGGTAATGTTCACATGAAGACTGAGCAGATATCCCAGTACGCAACACGTCTCTTCATTATGGACATCCAGTTTGAGGACGAAGGACAGTACATCTGTGCCGTAGGGCCTCTTAGAAGACTCTTCAACATCATCGTAGATGGTGAGATTCTGAAGAATGCTTCACATTCAAAATAATAAAACTGGTACTGGTAACAATAGAAAATAGATAGTTAACAGAATTGAACAAAACTGACACATAATCATACAAAAAATCTATCAATAAATGATATTGCCAAACAATTTTTCAGGAATATGTATAATAAGAGAGTAATGAGCAAATGAAGATCAGAAAAATTACTGAAACATGCCTGTCCGTTTACAGTTCGGTCCCACAGGTTGTTTCCTGTGTTAGATACACCAGGAAAAGCAAATGGTAATGAAATGAATATAATTTCAAGCAAGCCTTAATTATTTTAATTTAAAATTTGTTGTTATAGATAAGCATTTTGGTGTATGATAAACACTTCAGGATTGCTTCCAACCATTTCCTATTGAACTTTGATTTCTATACCAGAACTTAAACTTAGTTTTAATCTGCTATTTCTCAGATAGGCTCAAATATCTGTTTGTGTTGGCATAGAGTTAAAACACACACATCCATTGATGATGTTGATCACTGTGTGAAAAACAGAGGTAAAGGTAGCAATGCGTCTTGTTACTCTTGGTGAACTAGAAGTGCAGTTTGTCTGTGCTGTAATACCTTGTAGAAGTCTCTTCAGCATCGGTGATGTTAAGATTCTGTCAAATGCTTTACATTTGCTCCTCTATTCCGCACAGGTGAATTTTGTCATTCAAATAGGCTTTCACAGAGATAACCCTGTTCAAAGAGGCAACTAAAGGACTACTTGATAGATTGCCTTTAAATTTAGTCCAAGTGTGCATATATGGTGTTGATGGTCTGATTAGTTTCGGGGGTACAAAGGTCAAAGACAAATAGGCTTTGTACATGGACTATCCTGTTCATGGAGGCAACTGCAGATCTATTTGATGAAATGACTCAAATTCAGTCAAAGTAATGCATATGAGAGTGATGGTGATCTTATTAGCTTGGGGTACAGAATTCAAAGAGCAAAGGTCACAGGGGTCATTATATACATTGAAGTAAGGGAATCACCCACAGTTAGCCTGTTTAAAGCACACCTTAAGGCTTATATTTTCAGTAATACTCTATAATATGTATCATTCACCTTGTTATGCGCAGCAGAATATATTATCATAGTAGCTGCACAATGTCAACGCTCTTTTATTATTATTATTATTATTGAAATATCCTTTTTTTCTTTTGTTTGTCAGAGGTTGCATGTATCCCTCAGTGTCTCAACGGAGGAACCTGCCTCATGGGCAAGTGTTACTGTCGAGATGGCTTCACTGGACCAGCTTGTCTACAGAGAAGTAAGATATTTATAAATATTTATTTTTTATTGATGAAAGGAGAGCTCACAAAATAACAGAACCTATATTGCATGCTTAATCCAAAACAGTATGGTGTTTTACATGAAAGGTGTTTCTTTTCGATGTGTAGGATATTAGTGACAAGTGCTCCTTAAAGAGTAGCATTCACAGATATCCTTTTGTAGCACCCCAGACATTCCGTTTTGTTTTGTAGGATGTTAGTGACAAGATTTTTTCAAACAATATTCTATTTCAAACATTTCAAGAATTCCTTTTTGTTCTGTAGGATATTGGTGTCAAGATCTTCTCAAACAATGTCCCATTGCAATCGTATGTGGTCCAATGACTGTTTCTTTATTTCTTTTATAGTTCTCATCTGTGACCCACCCTGTTTGAATGGTGGGATGTGCCTTGCTGGAGCCTGTAACTGCCCTGACGGATATGGAGGAGAAGCCTGTGAAATGCCAGGTTAGAAGTAGAATGTTGAAATTGAAAGAAAATTCTCCATCTTGTAACATGTTTTGCCGTTTCCATTTTTTATGCCTCCAGTAATGAAAACCTACCTTAGGGCTTGGTGCAGGAGAGACAAAATTCGGACTTTTCACCAGATGTGTAAGATTTTTCTAATATGTGTTTTTGGTTTCTTCATAAGGTGTGGATCTCACGATCGATGGCCCAGAGAATGTCATCATCATGGCGGGGGATGATCTCCGTCTTGTGTGTGAGGTCAATGACGATACCTACGGTAGTCCTATGTGGCTGGATTCTCAGGGAGACAAGGTGTCCGAAGGTAGGTCTCTAGGAAGTTTCATTGGTTACATCATTTGTGATTGTGTTCTTGGTGAATGAAGGGATAAATCTGCATGACTGGTTGAAAGAAGGGGAAAGATAAAGTGCATAATTGTGTGTGAGAAAGAGAGAGAGAGAGAGATTAAGGGAGGGAGAGGGAAACAAATAAAGAGAGTGATATTTTTTTTGATGGACAGACAGAAATGGCCAAAAGAAATCATACATGTATGACCTCCATCGGACTTGGAGGGAGAGAGGGGGAGTAGAAGAAATTAGAAAATATATCACAAGTGACAGTGTAAATTTTGTTTTTAATAGAACGTTAGAAAATTATACAAACTTGTAAACAAAACAACAAGAGGGAATGTAGTTCGGAAAATAAAGAGAGGGAGAAGAAAATGGAAAGAGATTGAAGTCCTTGTTTCTGCTATTTTCATCAATGGTTCTTTTCTGTATGTACTCTTGATAATGCTATTGGCACTCTGTGATGTCTTGTTTTAGAACATCAGAAAATTAAACAATCTTGTAAGACAAAACAACAAGAGGGAATGCAGTACAGAGAATAAAGGGATTGAAAAGGAAAAAAATGAAGGAGTGCAAAGAAAAATAAGGGAGAGAGAAAGACAACATGAGGAAGCAAATTCAAGACGCCTTTTCTACTTAATCGATAAACCTGTCATTTATTCCTATCTGTAGGTACTCTTGATGAAGCCATTGGCACCTACCATCACACTCACCTAAAGACAGAACTTGTCATGTTCAATGCTCAGGCCTTTAACTCAGGAGATTATTCCTGCATGGTTGGACCTTTCACAGAAACTAGAACTGTGCTGGTTGCAGGAGAAGGCAAGTTTTGATTTATGCAGGGTACTACATAACTTTTTAGAAGCACTTGCCCGGTTAGGCAAGTAAATTTTTAAATAGTTGGAATATACTTGCCCAAGAATCTATTTCACTTGCCTGAAAAAATCATTGAAAAAAAGTTTTACCTCTTAAAAATATAGTTTTGCGGTTTTATAAACTATTGACCTTGTTCTGTCCTTTGACATGAACTGATCTACTTTGTTATTGTGTTTCCTTTTCCAAAGTGATTTTATTATGCCTGCCATAACCAAAATTAGGGTCAATATATCATATCGACCCTAACTTTGGTCATTCTACTGTGAGAATTTTGCTTGCCCAATTTGGGCAAGTAGTTTTGGTCTTTACTTCAAAACACTTGCCCGACTCTAACCTTTACTTGCCCCGGGCAATCAGGCAAGTGCTTATGTAGCACCCTGATTTGTGATTGACTGCTGGTAATGATCCCAGCCATTATCATTATGGTGATGATAATATTGATATTGTTAATAATGATAATAGTAATGATAATGAAAATCATAATAATTGTATTAATAATAATGATGATAATCATAATGATATTAAAGGGGGAGTGAACTGTGTGTGATCTCTCATTGACTGTGTGTTATGAATACATAGTCTTAAAATATACGTTTTCAGATATATACTAATACTTCAGAGAATAAATTGTATTTGTACAGAGAAACTAACATGTTTTGAGAGGAAAAGTAACTGTTTTGCTACTTGGTAACATGATATTGCGGTATAAGTGTATTGAGTAGTTAATTAGCATGTTATCATTCAAGTGGGTCTATATTAGTAGACTACACTAGCATTATGGGTCAGGAAACTGGCCAGGTATGAGTAGTTTAGGACTCGAGATGGCGTTATTGGTTCGTATCTGCTTTAGTGGTAATAACGATGAATATGATAATGATATTTATAGTTGTAATGATTGCAAAAATTATTATGATGATAATTGTAATAATAATGATGAAAATGAAAATTATGATTGTTATAATAATTGATGATGATTTTTGTGATAATAATGGTAATGATAATAATGAAGATGATAATAATGATAATTTAACACCGTTCGTACTATGCAATTTCAAATAGCCCTGATAGCCTGATGTACTTCTAAAGTCTATACATGAAACTAAAAACTTCTTGAAATGATTTGTCTCTATATTCAGTTTCTTATTGAGACATTTGTATGCTGTGGTATTATGGCTTGAGTAGTTCTTGAAGAGATTTAGAATGGAAAAATAATGGGTGGGGGGGGGGGGTTTGATGTATGAAAGGTTTATTATTTTATGCAGTTGCCTCAGGAGAAGGTTTCAGAAGACCACTGCCTGTAAGTAATTAATATTGTCTCTTCTACTACTAAAGTAGAGTCATCAATACCTGCAATGTAATATCTTTTTAGAAAACATGCACAATTCAGCCTGTGGGCTGGTATGCAGCGTTATTCTTTTTAATAGAACCATTATTGAATTGGATTGAATTGATGTTATTTTACTCTTTGTCACTTTTGCCTCTTTTTATGCTTCTCACAGAACCTGACTGTATCCCAGTGTGTAGAAATGGTGGGGACTGTGTGAATGGGGTCTGTCAGTGTACATCAGACTGGCTTGGTACCGAATGTAAAGTACCTGGTAAGTAATGGGAGAGTTCACACTACTATAATATTTATGGACAAAATATTTCATTGTAGGGTAGTTATAATTTTATTAGCATGTCTAGTGGCACTTGAAGTTGAAGATGATGAAAATAAAAATAGAAATAATTATAATAATGTAGTACCGAGGTTGGCCAAGTAACAAAACACTTACAAGAACAAATCTATTCTTAGTACATGAAAGCCAGTCTGTTAAATTTTCTAGTTGTATTAATAAATATACCTTACATGAACATTTTAAATTACAATAAAGTCTGAAAGAAAAAAAAAAGTGAATTATGGACTTAAATATTTCTACACTTGTACAAATAAAACCGCATCAACAGGACATGTGTTGTCCAACAAAAAGAATTGAAATGAAAAAAAGTATCACGAGTTTAAAATAGCGAGGAGGGTCTAGTACAATGTGTGGTACCAACAAAAAATCAAAGGCTAAGATGAAATATTTTCTTCTTCCTCCAGCTAATGGTTACATATCAATCACCCCTGACCCTGAGCTTCAACCGACACCAGGATCAGAGATCAGATACTTGTGTGCGGTCCAGGAAGGAGATCATTTTGTACAGCGCCCTCAATGGTTCCGCAATGGACAACTCATCCCTGCTCAATTTGGTGGTAAGAGGCTCCTGTGAATTGCAAACTGGGCCTTGTCTTACAAAGAGTTACGATTGATCCAATCAATCGTAACTTTATGGAAATCCATCAGTGTCATAATTTTTTCTACAGGAAATTTGCAAAATGTTCTTTGTAAACAAAGGAGAACACACCAAATTATCAAGAAATCAATGAATTTATGGATATACATTCATATCTAGAAATTTCTTTTAACAAACATTGCAACTATTTGTAAGACGGGCCCCTGGTATAATGACAGATCAATCATATATCTTTAGGAATCAAGTTTCTAGCGTACACCAAAATTTTTTCTTCACTGACCTATCCAGGCTTATTCTTTTCTATTCTTTTTGTTATTCTGGATTCACTTGGACAGGGTATGGGTTAGAACTGTCCGCTGACTACAGTTATAATGTATTTAGTTAACTTCGTCCAGTGTCTATGAAGCATTACTTAATCTCTGTATTAAAATCTTTGTTTGAGTTGATGTCGTGATATATGTTTCTGCCATATAAAATCCATAGGGTTAGAATAATAGAGGTTCAGTTACATTTCAATTCATAAATAAACACCACAAATTCAAAAACTAAACTGGAGCACCTAACGTACTTCAAGACCATGTTTATTGATGCTTGTGCTTTTATTATTGTCTCGGACATTGATCTTCACTGTTTTTTTAAATTTTTCATATATAATTCAAGTGAAAATTCTGAAAGAAAATAAGATGTAAGATATTTTGATTATAACTTTATCTTTATGTTATTTCCTGCCTTTTTAACAGATGTGAGCAATGTCTTTGTGAATGTTTTGAACAACATGAGTTCTGAGCTAGTGATAAGAAATCTTGGAGAGACTGACCTTGGTGTTTACTACTGCACCGGAGGACCTGATGTTAAATATACCAATGTCAACTATGCTGGTTAGTAGTATTATTTTGGGTATATTAGCTATACCATACACTGAAGGGTGAACTCGGCCCTGTTTCCTAAAGACTTGTCACAATATTACAAATGCAAAATGTCTGTAAAAGGTTTACCATCAGCTAATCAAATAGAATAATTTCAGTAGCTTTAAACGGTTATTGAAAATTTGTGCAATTGAAATTTATTTGTGAAACGGGCCCTTGGCTTTGCGGGTGAATTCTTTCATCTAATTAAACTTGGTCAACTGACAATGTGTTGTGTTGTTCCCATTACAGTCGAGAATCTATCGTGTTTATTATATTTTTTTTTGTAAAAAGGTAATGGCCTGCCAATTTCAGATTTTATATTTTGGCTGCATGCAATCAAGAATCCAGCTAGCTTATTTAGATTTTTTTTCACATGATGTTCAGTTTTGGAGAATATGTCATGGCTCTTGGAATATTATAAAAAGAATGAATTTCTTTGCTCTTTTATCCATGTGCAGAGATAGAATGCAATCCACCCTGTGAGAATGGAGGAACCTGTAACGATGGAGAATGCCAATGCCCCGAAGGTTTCAACGGACCTACGTGCTCAAGACAAGGTAACAGTTCCAGCATCAAATTCAAATTTCTTAAAATTGCATATATGAATATAAGACCAACCCAAGTCCATCCACTTTATATAATACCACTTAGTCAACATGTTAAGGTGTATTTGTGAAGCAAATGTTTGAAAAAATGCAAAGTAAGTGGACATCTGTGCATTAGACTTAATGATAATTTGCCTTAGACCAAATCATAGTTAGCCCAAGTTTATGGTGTTAAGGTGTATTGTTATATTGGTGTATTGTATTTAGGTGACTGGACCAGATGGTGCTTGGACCAGGTGGTGTTTGGACCAATTGAAATTGGTCAAGATAGTTAGTATACCAAGTGAATTTAACCATGATGGTGCTAGGCATTCGAGTGTTAGATGATCTGCTAGAAGACCAAGTGATTACAAACCATAGCAAGATGTCCTTTCCATCACTTCTGATTACAAATTTTATTCCACCTTTGTACATTGCAGCTGAAGACTTCATTGTGATCACCGAACCTCAAGGTCAAATGTTAGAGGTTGGAGGCAATGCAACCTTCCTTTGTGAGGTTCCCGAAAGCAGTTCTTATGACCCGCCCCAATGGGTCGATTCAAGTGGTCAACCTGTTTCTCCATATGGACAAGGTATGTGAGATTGTGGATATCCCTAGTTTTGTAATAAATATATTTTTGCTCATCAGTATTTGGCCCAAAATTATATTCTAAAGACTGGGGAAACAATTTGTATATCTTTACTTGATAGTGAAAGATGTTTTCATGTTAGGCCACATTAGAGGAGGAAAAGAAATATCTTAAGTAAATTGTAATCGAAAAGAGACTCTACTCCTATACAGAAATAATTGTTGAACTTGCAAAAAATTTCATGCTCAATTAAAGAAACAAACAAAACTTTATAGACATGAAAAAAAAAATTGCTTGATGTACTTGTAAATAGGACACTAGTTTGTAAGTATGAAATAAAAAAAAAAAAAAATTCTCTGTGATCTTACATAAATTGATGAAATTGTTTTATTATCCCATTTGAATACCAATATTGACAAGTACCTTCATCTAAAATTTTGTTCTGGCCCTTAAATTTGACTCAAAGAAACTGTCTCAAAGTCATTGAGGAATTTGTATTATTATAATGATTCTACAATATGGTGTATGCTGTAAAGTTTAGGAATCACCAAAATGTGATAATAATAATAAATGATAATACAGGATTTGTATAGTGCATGTGTCCACCTTGTTAGGTGCTCAAGACTCTCCTATAATACCCTGGCTAAGCTATTCTACGGATTCTGGTGCTCACAGCTTTTTGAGGAATTACTTCCTGCTGGTACCCATCTACCTCACCTGGATTGAGTGTGTTACAATGTTGGATAAATTTCTTGCTGAAGGAAAAGAAGGATAAGAATAGCATGCAGATCACTTTCTTGTCTCATGGAATGTTCAGAGTAGTTCATTCATAAAGGATTAAACTGAGGATTTAAACATGTATGGAATCATTTCTTTACCTTTTAGGAAGCAATAATAGAGTCTATACAAAAGAGATCTCCTCCTACGCTACCCAGCTCACTTTTGAGTTCGCTCAGGCCGAGGACTCCAGCCAGTATGCTTGCAGGGTGGGGCCATTCACATACGGTTACAACATCACCTTTGAAGGTAAGATTAAACTACCTTTTATGTCTAATCTGAATTTTGCTATTCTGATTGTCCTTTAGTTTTGGTAGGCCTAGATGCTAGGCTGTCCTTCCCAAAATATTAAACATTTTCAATATATGTTATCATTCATTGGTACATGTCTTTGTTTAGAATTCAGTGATAGTATTGTTGTCATGCTAGCCAAATGATTTCTGTAATGTGCTTCATGTAGTTTTCATCCTTTCTTTATTCTCAAATGTAGAGTGTTTTAGCTTGTATTACTGAATAAATGTACTATACATATATTATTTCTGTTTAATGGGTATTTTATAGAAAGGCTAGCAGAAAGGGCTTATTGACACTTTGCAATTTATTTCAAGTTGCATTTAAACCCTAGGGCCAGTATTCTGAAATCAGGTTTAACTTAGACCATGGTCTAACTCTGTGCTAAAGTTATGGGAAGCCAAACATGTCAAAATTATTATTAATTTGTATGTTTCTTATGTTTACTGTGCTCTTTCCTGATTCATCGATGGTGAAGACAATAATCTATTTATACTTCCGACACAATAATGGATGATATGAGAGCCAAATGAGGTGAAATATTATATCTCTACTGTAAGTGATTTATGTAATGATTGGCTATCCATACTTAAACCAAAACTAACCTGAGTTCAGAATACGGGCCTTCAGATTTGAATCCTCATTGAGAGACTCATTGTAAGCCATGCTACATGTATATGAAAACTGAATATTATTATCTTGTTATTACTTACAACAGGTCATGTTGCATGAGGGTTTTGATTATATAAGATGATAAGCAAAAGCCACAAATATTCTTTCCCAGGAAAATACACAAGAAAGCAAAAAAAATATTAGTCCCTTAATCTATTTCAGATCCTGATTGCAACCCTGAATGTCTCAATGGAGAGTGTATTGATAGGAGATGTGTGTGCCCTATAGGGTTAGTGGGTATGCAGTGTAATATCCCAGGTAAGATTTCACTTTGTTAACATTCATTTGTATTCTTTATTTTATATGTTGATTTTGTATTAAAATTTGTTATACTTCTTATTTGCATTTTGTGTCACCCAAATCCCTCACAGTTATAAGCAAAAATAAAGTCCATCTTTCCTAGTCTCTCTTTAGATGTAGTTGATCTTTACTTCGAACCTTAAAATCTTATCTGTAGACAGACCATGAACACAGAGCCCTGTAACTAGAAATCGAATATGCACCAAGAAATCAGATTTTACATTTAATGTGTTTTAGAAGGTTAAACATGCATGTAACATAGTTTAATTGCTAATCTGTTGATACCTCTTGCTGGATTCTTCTTTTCATCTGTTATAGATGGTTTATCATGAACCAAGTTATATACCGTAAGTAACGGTGTATTAACCGCACCCGTGTATTAACCGCACCCCCCATTTTCGGATGGAAAAAAAAAAAAAAAAAAAATCATAAAAAAAAAAATTTAATCAAACTTACTTTCTATCTCTAATATGCGTATTTAAGAAAGAGTCAAGAACCAAAAAATATCGAAGAATTACTGGTAAAAAATGATGGGAAATCAGCGCTTCGTCACTTATCTGCAAGTTGCCGATATTATTGGCCACTTCCACACTCCGAGTCACCTCACACACACACATATGGTACCGGTGTTCATTGCAAGTACCGATACCAGCATCAACATGGGGGCTCACCCATACGAGAAGATCGTTCATATCATATTTCCTGCATCACAGCCCCACTTTTGCTTTCAGAATTCTGTCTAGCATTCAATGTCTTGACATGAATTTTAGACAAGGGAATACGGGAAGGTTCAAGATACGAGAAATTTGCGATTTTGTTCAGGTGTTTTTCTTGTCTGCTTTGAACCACTACCGGTAGTTCTCAGTACGTGTGTGGCGGTATCTTACAGACAGCAAAATAGGAAAAAAAATGCTAGTACCGGTATACCGTATTTTCAATGGGAGCTCTGGGCGGGAATAAAGTGAATAATAATTAAAAATAAAAAGTCGGAAGGAGTGAAGATGGGGATTGAAGATTGATTTTGAGATGATGGATGATAGAGAGAAATGAAGGAAAGGCAAATGAAAGAAATTAATTGTCAAATAATACCAATAATTTGTCAAACAAAATAACTTCCACGGAAAGGTAAAGCGCCAGCTTACGTTGACGTTGCGATAAACATTACACATGCATGTCTTATTCGGCTAGCTGCACCGCGCTGTGCGATCGATTGGCGTCTGAACTTTGCCGCGATGACTAAAAAATGACAACAAAGACAGAGTCACACCATTAAAAAAAGTCAGTTTCATGAAGGTAGGTGCGTTTGTTACCGTGATATAACTTTGAGGGACATTTACGGCAGATACCGGTAGTCATAGTTGCTTCCCTTTTATACCCGCGGCTCATACCCCTCTAAACGGGATTGCCCCAAGCGGCTACGCTCGGCCACCCGACGCGAGTTGAAAACTGGTAGTGGTATCGGGCTGAGATTGGCTTGGCTCAGACCTGTCACCGTGTATAAACCGCACCCCCGACTTTTGATTCTGTCCCGCCGAGAAAAAGGTGCGGTTAATACACCGTTACTTACGGTATTTATCTTGCTAATTTTGTCCATCGTTCTCAGACAATACTTTCATCTTGGTGAGCGAGCCGCCCGGTCAGGTACCTGTCGTCGGTCAGGATCAGTCGTATCTTTGTGAGGTATCCCGAGAGAATCCATATGGTGTACCGGTCTGGAGAGACAGGGAGGGTAATGTCATCAATCCTGCTGGACAAGGTAAGATACTACTTTGATATTGATAAGGTGGAAGTGTTTTATCAGGCGCCTTGTTAATGGTTTAAAGTGTTAAAAGTCACTGAAACTCTTGCATATGATGAGCTGCAAACCTGTCCTAAAATAAGTAAATCATAATGCTGTCGTACTTTTCCAGGTGAAACAGCACACATGTATACGGAGAACCTGTCACCCTATGCAACTCGTCTGCTCATCAGTGATCTGCGTCTGCATGATGCTGGAATGTATGTCTGCAACGTAGGACCTGTAGACAAACGATTCACAATTCTTGTTGATCGTAAGTAAACAAAAATAAATAATAAAAATAAGGGTGACTTTATCACTGCAATTATCATAACAGCGAATGATTTTAGGATGTTTGAAATGTCAGATAAAACTTTGAAATGTAGCGCAATAAGGTCACGAAAATTTTCTCCAATTTCATTTCATTTTATGAACCTCTCAAGCCATGATAAATTGATAGCATTCGAGTCCAAGGCTAATTGCACATGAGTAAGGACTAGACATTCAAGGCAAAGGCCTAACTTCTAGAGACCAAGACCAAGGGCCCAAAGACCAGGGACTATAATCCAAGGGCAATGTCATATCACTGTCTTTGAGGCAAGACTGGACTAGTGCAGCACAACGCTGCTTGGAAAAGAGTCGTAAGGTTTACCTTACATAGCACAACATGCTTTCATTATGCTGAGTCTGTTATGCCATGGGATGAAATAAAGTGGAATGAAATATGATACATGTACCATAACCCTTCTGTGTTTACAATTTTTTCCAGCCTTGTCTTGTGATCAACCTTGCCTGTATGAAGGACGCTGTGTGGAGGGAGTTTGTGAATGTTTACCAGGCTTCTCAGGAGAGCAGTGTGAAACACCAAGTAAGTATATCACTCTCAATGCAAACATCTCACACTGTCTGTTCTTCAGATAAATGCAAAGCCCCAATCAATTTACACATATTCCGTTACAATGATAATAATGATATGTGATTTGTAATGCCCAGTCCACTCGGCAGAGTGCCCAAGGCACAGTGAAAGAAAGAAAGAAAGAAAGAAAAAGAAAGAAAGAAAGAAAGAAAGAAAGAAAGAGAAAAGTACAAATATGATAGTAATAGATTCAGGAACAATTAAGAGTAAGAAGCATTGAATAGACGAGTCTTAAGGTAACGTTTAAATGTGTTAATGGAATTGCATTCACGGATAACCAGGGGAAGATCATTCCAGAGAACAGGGCCAGTGTGAGCTAAAGCCCTAACCCCCATGTCTTAACAGATTTGGGAATAACTTGGGAACCAGAGTTGGATGAATGTAGGGACCTGACAGGAGTGTTCTTGTTGATTAGATTAATATTGTACTGTGGCGCAGAGCCGTTAATGATTTGCACTGAACCCCTTTCGATTAGGAGGATATCACTTTTATGAATTATGTAATACAAAATGTAACATGCAACAGGTTTCTCATTGAAAAAGATAAATAGTTGACGTTCAAATATTTTAAAATGTAATAAAGATATTTTCCTCAGCACATTTACACGACATGTGATTTGTGTGAGTCATCTATTGATGCATATATTTTACAGTCATGATTTGGAAGATATTTTGCACAATAAAATTGTCACATTGAAAATGACATTGATTAATCATACTGAGTTAGTTATGATTATTCAACATCAGCCCACTGGACATAAAGAAGATTTTGTTGATTGTTTTATTGTTTCTCATTTTCGTTTCAGATTTTGTGATATCGATCGATCAGACTCAACCAGCGTTGCCCCAGACAGGTGACAGCGTAAGCTTCGTATGTGAAGTTGATCAGACAGCACCCTACCAGAATCCAGTCTGGTATGACCCACAGGGAAACATCATAGACCCAAGTATGTTTGTTTTATGTATTACATATATGTTGATCTCTGTTGGTATGGCCTGCAGGGAAACATCTTAGACCCACTTGTGCTCTTTCTTGTGTTGCATTTGTATGCAAAGTAGAACAGAAGGTCTTAAATGAAATTTGTAGACCATTACGTGTGTTTGTGTATTAGAAAAGATGTTGAAACAGAAAAGTAAAATTAGTGTACTGTTTATCTCATTGTCCGACTAAATGCAGAGAGAGTATCATTTCAGATTATCAAGTGACTTGTACATACCTGATGGGTGATCACAGTAATTTAATTCTGAAAAAATAGAATACCCATTTGCGTGTGGTATCATCGCATTGATCAGATCATTTTTATTGGACGTGGGCACTAACACTTCTTAAATCATTGAGACTGAGACTTAATCGTTATGAAACACCATTTTATTTGGTATCTTGCCTGTTCCTTGTGGTGACCAAGTGCCTCACAATTTGCTCCAGTAGATATACATGATGGCACCCAACAGTGATAACATTTCAAAGGGGTATTTCATGAAGAGTAAAATGTTACTTAGAGCCGCGCTTAAATGCCAAAGCACACAATATGTAACATAAAATCTCTTTGGTTAATAAGCAGTTATGCCTTTTCTACCGTACGCAACTGGAAGTTATAGTGCGACTATTTGTGTGAAACACCCCTCACTTTTTTCACTTTAATTTTGTTTGATTATTCAAAGGTGGTGATTCTCATTACACCATCATTGCTCTGGATCGTAAGGCAACCCGTCTTGTCATCAATGAACTGCAGGCTTCGGACGCTGGGCCATATGTCTGCAATGTTGGGCCAGTTACTACTGAATTCTCTGTTCAGGTTCAACGTAAGTTGAAATTATTGTGTTCTCTAAGGAAACAGAGTTCTAAACAGAGAACATACACCCTGTTTCAGAATCAAGAACAATGTTTTGTACTTTTTCGAATACTTCTGCCTTCGATCAATGGCTTCTTCAGACTGTGTTAGATGGCAGAATGACACTGATCGTGATACAATTGTGAACATGCCAATGTTCGTACTAAGTGAGTTAAAAGTCATATGAAGATAGGGATATTAAAATTGAGCTAACATGATAACGTAGTATTGGTAAAAACTAATGATAGAATATAATTATAACATTCTTAGTACTATCTTTGCGGGAGATGAGTATAATTACTGGTCACCATATTACTGATTTCTTTTTGTACACCTTGTAGCTGCACATTGCAGCCAGCCCTGTATCAATGGAGGCTCTTGTGTGCGAGGTATGTGCGAATGTACAGAGGAGTTCCATGGAAGCTTCTGTCAAGTTGGAGGTAAGTTTTTCCTCAGGCGTAAGCAATTTATCAGGAAGAACGACCCCATGTTCTTTTCTGTACTGATGTTGTTACAACATGTCACTTCTATCAATTTCACGGCAAGAATAATTTCACATCTGCTTACATAATCATCCATTATTCTGTTTATCTGGAAACTGGTTTAAAGCAAAAAAAGGTATTGAGTAAGATTCCTGCTACAAGTCTTAGTTTAAAAGAAGCTCAGATCTCTTTTAACAGTGAGCAACTTGCCGTTTTCTCTCTCTTTTGTAGCCTTATCTCTTCCTTTTTAAAGCCCTTTGTAGCCGTTTGGTAGACCTTTTGTAAAAAGGCTGGAAAACAATGAAATTTGTCTGTTTTCCACAGCTTGAACTCAATGTTCATAATTCTGTCATATTTAATATCACACTCATTTTGCTTGTATATCGATTATATGTATTGCTATGATTGTTTGTACAATCAATTATATCTAATTTCAATAAATTTCTAATTCATAATGTTTTATCTTTGTATAATTGTATCTTTTTTTTTTTAGTTAAGAGGCCTTTCTCCATTGAAATCCAAGGACCACCTAGAGAGAAACCAGAGATTGGTGATGATTTAACATTGATATGTCGAGTGTCTGAGGAAGGACAGGGCATACCAACATGGCTGGGACCTGATAACCAACCTATTGCTGGAATACAGAGTAAGCTATCCAGAATGACGAATGTCTATGTCAATATTACTAATTTTTAATGATTTGTAAAAACATTCAAAATGAAAAATGTCTTGTTTTTCCTTCAAATTTTTACCAGGGAAACCAGCAAGTTGCGTAGGTTTTTATATGACTTCTATGGAACAAATATCACTTTCAAGAGTTCAATGTTGATATTGGTATTCAATATAAATATCTGAAGAGCAATCGCTGTTATGTTCGGCCTCAAATACATGTAATATCAGTGGTAAAAGAGTCAACCATGGTAATACATAACCATATGGAATATATTGCAACCTGATGAATATGTGAAAGACCATAGTGCAACAATTATAGAAATGTGTGTGACATGTATGTCCTACACGTCGAAGAGTTATGTAGCTGCAGTTCTTATAACCTTGTAATCAGAGGGCAATGTGTCTGAATTACACCAAGGCATGAGCCTCCTTTAGCAAGGCGTCAATTCCCATTTTGCCTCTCTTCACCCAGTTTGTGAATGGTACAGGGAGAATGTAAGTCAATATATAGTTGGCTTACCAATTAGGGCATCTTGACTTCTCATCACAGGAATACTCCTCAGGGAGTGGATATTGTGCATACACTGTATGTGGGTAATCCAGTATCCATCAATGTAATGATATATCTGTAAAGCACCTAGATATCACACAAGCAATATACAGTATATATATATAAGCTGAATATTCTTATATTATTTCATGCAATTAAAAAAACTACAGTATATCTTCAGCCATGACCGTCCATTTGATTGACCTTTCTATCTCTGTGCAGCTGGCCAAAGAATCTTCTCTGATGTGGAGTCTAATACCGAGACAGCCTTGACCATCGTATCAGCGGAGTCCGGGGACGCTGGCCGTTACAGCTGTGTGGTCGGAATGAACAGGGCTGACTATTTGCTTTCTGTGTCAGGTATTGGTTAATAGCATAGCCATGGTAGCAAAACCATCAATATAAGAAAACTGGTAGAGCTTGTTGTATGCTGTTGCATACATGACCTTTAAGCTACGGAAAAATTACTCCATGACAAAATTAACAGTACTGAATGACAGTTAGACCATACTAGGATAAGACCTGGTAGGGCGAGACCTAACAGAAAAAAAATGAAGGATATTTAAGCCAGTCTACAATTTACCCTTTAATGTTCCCTATTTCTAGGACCATAGTTTATTGTCCCTTGTTCTAATGGAGGAAAATTGGTACAACAAAACTGAAAATTAGACGAAATAGTAAATTAGTTCATTTGCAGTTAGACCAAATAGTTAGTAGACAAACTTGATGAGCTAGGATAAGACCAGGGTGGTGTGTCACAAAGATTTAAGTGTGACTTAAAATTACACTTAAATTCCCAATTGTGTGCAGTAAAGAAGGCATCACTGCAGTGGTCAAATCATTCTAAGAGGGCGCACATTACTGCCTATTACTCAATAAGATCGCGCGTTACACGTCATGTGTGTCAGCCTATAAGCATGACTCTAAGTCACACTTATATCTTTGTGAAACACCCCCCCCCCCCCGGGGTTGAGACCTAACAGAAAGTAGACTTATTGGCCAGTATTCTGAACTCGGGTTTGAATTAAACCCTGGTTAAAGTTGTGGTAGAACTATGGATAGCCAATTGGGCCACAAATCCCTAACAATTTAATTTACTCATATGAAACCAGAATTGTTCATAATTATCTGGGAATGATAACTGAAGTATTTTTCTTTGTTATGAAAGCAAAAATGAAATAAAATAGTAAACATAAGAAATATACAATATAAACATATTTTTTTTATTTTTGGCTTCCCATAATTTTAGCACAGAGTTAGACCATGGTCTACGTTAAAACCGAGTTCAGAATTCGGGCCATTGGATGTAGACCCATCTACAATTTACCATTGAATATTTTTTATTTCCAGGACCTGAGTGTATTGTCCCTTGCTCTAATGGAGGAACATGCGTGGAGGGGAGATGCAACTGTTTGGACGGTTTCGATGGTGTTTTCTGCCAGAATATCGGTGAGTTTCAACTTTCAACTAATTGGGCACTTCCAATTACTTTCCATCTTATTTTAAATCCTTTTCATCATGAGTTGTGGTGTATCTCCAATGTAATATGCACATTATTTAGATATAAGTTGTGGAAATGTTTGAAAGCTATTGATAAGGTTTGAACAAGAGTATCATGAAGAAGGCGTTTATAAAGATCCCAAAATATGAGTTTGTGTGTCCCTTTTTATGCCTTACTAGCATATAGAAATATAACATTTAGAATGGTTTCCAGTATTAGTTGAGTGGTATAACAGGTTCATGTGATATAAGAAAGATGTTGCTCATTGTATATGTCATAAGCTCTTATATATTTTTATTGATAGTTACAAATGACTACCAGCTTCGAATCCGCATCCAGCGTAATAACCAGTTCCTAGTTGGGATCAACACCAAGATCCTGTGTGAAATTCGGGGCAACACCAATGAGGTCAATCCACAGTGGATTGGTCCTGATGGAGAGGTCATAAGGTCGGTCGGAAGAGGTAAGCTAATGATGAACTTTGACATGTCCACTGACACAACATTATCAAAATTTGCTTTCTCATCAAAGTAGGCAATAAATAATGATTAAGAATTCATGATATTGGGAAAAAAGAAAGGAATTTTAAAGGAAAAGTTTGTCATACACGTGTCTGTTTGCCATTTTAAATCTACTAGTCCTATTTTTTTTCAAATCAAGGTATATTTCTCTGGTCAGTCATATTTCTTGTCATGTCACGTCATATTTCTCTGGTCATTATTAGTCCATACAGATACAGCAGTAATGTGAGTTTGGCAATACAACAACTTGCAACATGTTTGCCTGTACTTCAATATAATAAGGATTAATGCACTTCTGATTTCTTCAAATCAATTCCTAGACTCTTTGGCCCATATTCTGAAGTCAGGTTTAATTTCGACCGTGGTCTAACCTGTACTAAAATTATTGGAAGCCACAAGTGTCAAAATTTTTATTAGGTTGTATGTTTCTTATGTTTACTGTGCTCTTTCCTGATTCATTGACGGTGAAGATGATCATCTTTTTATACTTCTTAGACAATTATGAAAGATTTGAGAGCCAAATGAGCTGAAACATGATATCTCTACTGTTAGTGATTTATGTAACAATTGGCTATCCATACTTAAATACTTAAACCACAACTTTAAACCTGAGTTTAAGTTAAACCCGACTTCAGAATTCTGGCCTTTGAATCATTCTTGGTATTACAGCTTAATGGTGGAGCGCACGCCTCAAGACCTACTGAAGACTTAAGTAATGGGATCTTCTCCCTTCTTTTCAAGTGGGAATGGTGAAGCGTAATAATAACCTACGTGTATATTATGTTATGCAGGGCCTGCTTTAGAATCAGTTAAAATGTAAACTCACATTGTTAGTCTTCGGACTTTTTGACGAGTATTGTTTAATAAAACAGAATTGAATTTGAATTTAACAGTTCAAGTGTCTACCCTGGGTAAATGATAGTTATTACTATTATTACTATCACTATTATTATTATTTCACTGAAAAGGTACATCTGATTGGTGTGAAGACATGAGAAAAATGTTTTTTATTACTCAATCAAAAAAATTTACCTGTTCTTGGTAAGCTTTCCCTTGCTAGGCTACAAGCTTGTCAGACTTTCATTGCAGCTGGCGCTGTAATACTAAAGCAGCAAGAGGAACGCTTACCAAAAACATGTAAATTTTCGTGATTGTGTAAAAAACATTTTCTCATATTATTTTCATCCCCCCTATTCCCACAGGAGGTAGTAAGCACATCAATACTCGCAGCACCAGGAAGTCTAACCGTCTTAGCATCAATGAGCTGCTTGTAGAAGATGCAGGAGAATACACCTGCAGAGTGGGTCCCCTGGAATCTTCCTTTGTCCTCATCCCCAGGAGTAAGTGTGGGAGAGGGTTTTCACAAGCATTTTGTTTGTGATATTCTCTGACAAATTCGCTCTAAGCTAATCAGATACATGGATTTTAGTAGCTTGTAACCTTCATCAGTTGAAATTAGGTATTTTCAATCGATTGAAATATTGCCTGAGAAATCCCTTCATTAATTCCCCTATAATTTATAGTTATGTTTGGTGTAACCTTTTGGGGTTTCTTGCCTCCTTTGCTGTTACATGTATATGAATAAACATGATCGCCTCATTGATGTGGGAAGTTAAAAAGTTGATTTAACAATGAATATGGGATGTCATAGTAGATCTCTATGTACAGTTTGTAGCAGTGCAAGCAAGATAGTGAGAATAGCATACCGTATGAAGGTGTAAAGAAAGTGTCTTTGGTATTCCAAAATTGGAAAATAGCATTGAGTACGGACATACTCTTTTAATCTAGAGTTCTGTTTGTGTGATTTTACTCTGATGAGGGCATGTCGTTAAGCTCCAATATGTGCATTTTCAATGCTATCTTCCAATAGAGGTATATGTCAAGTTGAGAACAAGGAAATATTTAAAGCCAATTATGGAGTAATCTGTCTTTGATTTCTTTATCGCTTGTATGATTTAACAGGTGGAGAGTGTGAAGACATCTGTACCAATGGTGGAACGTGTGACAATGGAGCCTGTCTGTGCCCTATTGGATTCGCAGGAATGTCTTGTGAAATACCAGGTAAAGCCCCCATCACACTTATTCGGAATCAGCAGGAATCAAGCAGAAGCTGGAACGAAAATAATATTTAAAAAATCTAGAAATATTTTGGAGGAACTTATTAATTCACCAAACTGGAGTTGAAATTTAGTAAATTGACCAGGTGAATCATTATACACTAGTCAAAATGTACCGCAGTGGAGTCAGATTGATAATTCGTGCTACATTCTTGGACATTTTAGGCGCATTCTAAATATTCTGACTGCATTCAAACTATTTTTGTCATTCTTTTGGCCGTCGCGAAGGTTTGGTCATGTTAAAAATATTCAAGGGGTATTTTCGAACGGTGTTCGAAGTAGATTTAAATGACCAACTGGTGGTCGAACGAGAGTCCTTTCATTCCGGCCAATTCTGCTTGATTCGGAATAAGTGTGATGGGGGCTTAAGGAACTACTACTTTCAGGATGTATTCCATTCCTTCTAATCTCTTGAAGAATATTCATGTATGAAATGGTGAGCTTTTGAAATACACAGACCTTTATTGACTAGGCAAGTTGATTCTCAACCTGAATTTATAAAGTTTATAAGGCAAACTGAAATGGGTTGGACACATTGCAGAATCGAAATACAAAGAAAAATGTAAATACAAAATAAGCATGGATTGTGATGACAACCAATTGACTCAGTGATATCAGGACAATTTATGTAGCTACATATGAACTAGCAATTTTATGATTGTAGAACTCAATTGTGACATTTTGTATTTTAACTTTTAAAAACAGAATTGAGCAACAGCTTCAACAATGTAACCAGGGTGGTGTTTCACAAAGATTAAAGTATGACTTAGAGTCGCACTTAAATGCCGATGCTTACATAATATGCAACTCGCAATCTTACTGATCAATACGCGGTAGTGCGGGTCCTCTCGGCATGCTCTGAGCAATGCCGTCATTCCTTTTATAACATACGCAACTACATGTAGGCATTTAATTTCGACTCTAAAGTCATACTTAAATCTTTGTGAAACACCTCCCAGGTGTGACTAGCCCATTTGTCACCACTGATCCTGGTTATGATGATGATTATGAAGATGTAACATTTTTTTCTTTTTTTAGTTGGACCAGAAGGAATTAAGGTGAACATCACTATCACCTCCTCGTTGGATCGCGATCCAAACATCGGTGAAGAGATCAACTTCCTGTGTCAGGTCAGCCCCAACCCGCTCTACACCAACCCAAGATGGCATGGACCAAATGATGAAGTGTTCCCAGTTGTCAACACCTTGGGTAATATTTTAACACCTTTACACTTGTACTTCAACACTTAACCTAGACAAGCACCTGTGGCACTCTGTAGACAATGTAAATGTAGGTTATATTTTATAATTGCATACATGTACTTTAACACCGAACTTACACTGATCCCTTTTACTTTAATTGTATTTTGCGAATACTATGGATAATTTTTTACATTTTCACACTCACTGGTACACTAAATGTGAACTTACAAAAATTATTTTGTTGGTAATGTTACCAAAACTTAAGGTGAGATTAGTAAATGTTCACACATGTATTTTTACAATGAACTTAACACAAAATCTTCGAAACTCTGTGCATGCTACATGTACCTTCACTTTAGGTAAGATTTACCTCTTCACAGATGTACTTTAACACTGAACTTATGGAAACAATTTATGCACTCTATGGGCGTGTGGCCATTACAGAATAAAGATGGAGAAAGGTCATAATAACATTATATTCTTAGGGTGCTTGGTTCTTAACTTCCTACCCTAGGCAATACTCATCATTATTATTATGTTTCCCATTAGTACATGTGGCCATATACCAATACTGTAATATGAACATTCTTGTGCATTACTCGTAGATCCTTCACGGCCTCCCATTCATGCTGTGCAGCTGACGCCCTTGATGACCCAGCTAACTGTTAGTAGTGTCTCTGAAGAGATGGTCGGAATGTATGCTTGTACGGCTGGACCATTGACGAGCCTCTATCCTCTCAACATACCACGTAAGATATTTATGAAATGAAACTTATCTATGAAGACTGCTTTGGGGAAACAAAAAAAGTAATTAGCAGGTCTATGTGCACAATGAGCAAAACCATCATTTTGGGTTAACTTGTCATTGAAAGGTAAGAGTAGTTTATATTTCATCATTCTATGATCCAAGAGCATCCTGGGATAATTTTTCATTTTGTTGCTGTGTCAGGAAGCTATTTCAAAATCCTGCAAATATGTAAGTAGTCCGGCCTAAGGAAGTTTAGCAGAGGCCCGCAGATAATTCAAAACCCATGCAGTTTCTAGATGCAGTGACGGTAAACTTCTCTTACTCTGTGAATAATACGGAAAGATTCATACTGTCTCAATTTGAATTACTCATTTATAGCATAAAACATAAACGATTTCCCTCATGTGCATCTGTAATCCATGTGGATACTGCAAGGGTCCCAGCTGATATTTTACCAAATGTTTTCTTTTCATAGCTGTAGGTGTTAATTAATTCAGATATGGTGAAATTTTGACAAAGTCCCCTTTATGTGTACCATTTACTTTTAGCATCAAAACTCAAAATGAATTCTCTTATTGCAATCTATAGGAAGTGGAACTATAACAAAAATTTCCCAAGCATGATGCACTTGATAGTGCTACTTATTATTTACATTAATATCTTGAAATTCTGACAAAGTTCCTTGATATGACCCCTATGTCTTTAGCATCAACCTGCGAGCAGCCATGTCAGAACAGAGGTGACTGCATAAGGAGTCAGTGTGTGTGCAAGCAAGGTTTTGAAGGAGAGTTCTGTGAAATAGAAGGTAAGATTTCTCTTTCTATCTGAATATCTTCTTCCACTTTAGAAGTTGGTTGCAGCATCTCCATAGCTCTATTCCTTGCCTTTCCTATTTTTACTTTTTTCGCCACTTACGATTGCTTAGTCTTTCATTATTGTTCATATGTTTATTTCCGCCATCATGTAAAAGGAAGAATGTAAATTCTTGTAAATTGCATGAAGAACAAGTACAAGCTGGAATTAAAGTAAAAAAAAATTATGTTTTCTTTATTTTGTCACTAGTCGAAGTGTTCTACAACATCACAATAACACCCGACCAGGTACTAACGCCCTCTGTTGGTGACAGTGTCAGTTTCTTGTGCGAAAGCGAAGGTCCAGATGCACCACTCCCTGTCTGGTATGATCCCAGTGGTAACCGCATTGCGCCCAGTAGGGCAGGTAAGTAACCATACCAGTAATAAAGTGAATAGACTAGGTCCTAAGATAGCGCCTTGTGGAACCAACACATTTCCCATTATCATGTAAATGCTGTTATATTGATTTGAAGAAATAACTGATACCAATTGGGTTTAACTCTTAATGTGCCATTCACTGTAATCAGCGAGTGCCACTTTTTTCAAAGAGTCTATATTTAAATGTTTTATTTATAAAAAAAAAGAGAATCACTCATGAGACAATAATCTTAAACCTCTTGACCATAGGCTGAACTGAACAATGGAATCACTCATGCATGCAATGCACTCCTCAAAATGCAATAGACATAACAATAGCTGTATGACCATTGCACGAAAATGTGTTCGTGGCACTCCAGTGGATGCACAGATATGTGTTCATGGCACGTTAAGGGTTGAATACCAATGAATTATTCGTGTTTGTGTGTGTGGAGGCTTGTTGAAGAATGCACTTTAAAGGAGAATGAAACTCTTGGAGCAAGTTAGCTTTTGTGAAAGCAGAAAAATCAAAGAATAAGATCAACAAAAGTTTGAGTAAAATAGGACTAGCAATAGAAGAGTTATGAGCATTTGAATGTCGAGATCACTAATGCTATGGAGATCCTCCCATTGGCAATGCAACCAAGATCTATGATGTCACAGATGAACAACTCTCCCCTTTTGGACACTGAAGATATACCCCAAAACATCTCTTTTTGCTCATATGACAAACGATTCATCAATGATATAATGTTGTGAAACCTCTGTACTTGTCCTCTCATAAAGAGAACACCTCACCTTGTGATAGACTCTATAAAAGTGAGAATATAAGTGAAATAAGTACTAAAGTAATGAGGGAGTTGTACGTGTGTGACATCACAGATCTTGGTCGCATTGCCAATAGGAGGATCTACATGGCATTAGTGATCTCAATATTCAAATGCTCATAACTTTCTTATTATTCATTCAATCTTCCTCAAACTTTCAACAATATGTTTCTTTGATTTTTCTTTTTGATATGGATTCAGCTGGTTTCAAGGGTTTCATTCTCCTTTAACAAATCATTTAAAATGAATCTCCAAGGAAAATGCCTAAGTTGGGATTTTTGCTTAAAATTGAATCTTAATATCATATAAGTATAGGTGTATTGATCTGAATGCTTTGTATTTCAGTCCATGAAGTCATTCAAATTTTCTGAATATTATTGCATGAAATCCGATTATCATAGACTTTGATTAAGAAAACAAGAATTACAGCAATTTCCTATGATAGTTTTTACACATGTTATTGCCTCATAAAATTGATATTTGCAAAAGTCATATATGTAATGAAATGTTTCCATCCACCCCCCTATCATTAAAACAACAAAATTGGTATCCTCCGCACCATAGCATTGCCTCCATGAAGCACATCAAACCTATTGCAAAACCAGTAAAGTTTAATATGTGATGCCATGCTCGTATGAAATGCTAATTGCTACACTCTTTTAACTATCTTTTAAGCATTCCCACAGTCACATAAGGAAGTAATGACTCGGAAGCTAAATTGCGCTATAAAAAAGTTTTTTCTTTTGCTCTCAGTTGGCTTTGTATGAAGTAAAAGAGTGTATTATTTCTCATTTTACTCTGTCGCGCATGAAGAGCTATCAGGTTTTGTCTTTTTTTACAATTTACAATTGCTTTCTTAATCATGTTGTGTTTTTTATGGTTTATTGTATTCCAAGTATTTGATTTGCATTGGAATTTTCTTTTGTGTTTGTTTTCACCCTTTATCCTATAATTATGATTATTTATTATGTTGTAATTTATTCAAAATATTTCATTTGCTTTTGTATTTTCTGTTTTTACCCCCAAACCTATGATTTAAAACATGTTCTTACGTTCATTTTCCTGTTTCATCTGTTGGGTTTTTGGCTTGGTTTATTTGCTGCCCTTCCATCACCTGATTTCCCTCCCTCTGGGAAATGTTCATCACCATCACCACCTCCATCACCACCCTCATTGACCTTTGACCTTAATGTGTGTCACCTGACTTGTGTCACCTGACTATTTTGGTAGACAATGAGTTTGCATACTCCATCAGCTCATCAGGTAAAGTTCACATTCACACCCCCCCCCAAAAAAAAAAAAGAGATAATTGGATTATTAGTGAGACACAGTAGACAAAGTGGGGGTAGACTAAATTTTGGCAATGAACTTATTTATGTCCACACAAAGAAATATACATGTACCTTGCATGTATAAGGAAGTGCCGTAAGTGATTGCAACTCACAAGTCCTACCCCTAATGTTTCTCTAATGCAAGCTTGAATAGTCGAGATGAGAGAAGTCAAAATGTGTTGTGATGAATGCAGCTTTATTTGTCAGGTTTATATAGGTTTTTAAGAATGTGAGATTAACATTTGGTCTTCTTAGTAATTTATCTGTTCCAAAATGTTAAATTGTTAGATTGGGCGGAATTAAATTTACAGTTGGTAGCCCTGAGTTAAATCTTCTTCTGTATTGTCTAATATGCACCTGTGATTAGTTGAAATGACCCCACCCCAAGACCATTTTAGGGCCCTTTTGAATGAGAGCTTGCATTGCCTTTACTATGAATGCTGCATTACAAGAGGACACCAAGCTGTAAGCTAAAAAATATGTATCACAGTTTGTAAGATGGGTTGTTATTGATTACAAATTCATTGTACTACATATATGTGTTGTATTGGATTTATTTCCAATTTGTTTGTCATCATTCTGTACTCTTCATAGGGACATTTACGTTTATAGTTCAGCCCATTAAGTCCATTATTTTCCTTTCATTTCCATATTTCAACCAAATTCAAGCAATGCTGTCATCTTCATTTCTTTGCCCCCCCCCCAAAAAAAAAGTGATTCTCAAGTGGTAGAAGTTTGAATTCAGGAATATTTCCATATAAATCATGCAAATTTATTTCTTGATGAACCTCCAAAATTTGAAGATTGCTTGCATTTATATTTAATGTAATTATGAATGTGCTTAAGATATTCACCAGGCCAACACACTTGTCAGTTAAAATTATTTAGTTCATGATTTCCATTTATAAATCCCTTTGAACTCATGGTTTATGCTATAGTCACATCTATGAAACCTCAAAATCGATTGTTCATATGCCATTCAAAACAATGTAATAGCTTTAATTGGTCTAGAGTCGGTTTTGTTGGAGTTCCTGAAGCATTACGGAACATTTGTGTTTTTCTTCATCCATATTTGTTAGTGCCTCCATACCCCCTATCTGTGATAAAAAATCCAAAACCAATCCTTGAAAATCATTCACCCTTTGCTAACCTCATGTTCTTTACATCCCTCATCTTGGTTTCTCCCCTTGCGTTCACACTGACTAGACGAAGCGTTTACGGAAACGATAGAGTCATCAGGTAAACCCCTTCCCTTTTCATTCAAGCAAGATGTGTTTATGCTCGCTCTCCTAATGTCATTGCAATATTGTACACTATTGATGTCTGAAAAGAATATTGTTTTAAAACATCTCAAGAATTATAATTTCTTATTTCAAGCTTTTCTAAAACTCATGAAAAACCTATTGAATCAAAGTTATAAATAATGATTGACTTGTATGACTTCACGTAATGGGGCCCATTTTATAAAGAGTTACAGCCATGGTAACTTTGCCATTATGGCAACTACGATGTTAACAGGGGAAAGCAGCCAATTAGTATCAAGGTTTCCATGGAAGTTACAATAATGTCAAATTTACATTATTAAGTTCTAAGTCTTTATGAAACGGGGCCCCACGTCAGGCAAAATTTATTTTATATTTGTTTGACATTTGCTGTTCTTATTTAGTTGTGAATTCTCTATGTAATCAGTTCTCGTACCTAAACATTTCATGCAACATAAATGATAAAAATGAAATATGAAATTCTTAAATATTTTATCAATGGAGAAGAAAGATATTTATGAAGAATACTATATTCTTTTTGAGATATTGTGTACAATTTTGTAGACTTTGGAAATTGAAGCACTTGCGCTGAATACCACTAAAACCCACTCTATAACCCTTATTAACATACTAACACAGACAACTTATAAAAGGATTGCAACAATTTGTGGATTACCAATGCTTTTTTGCAATTATTTCTGTCAAGTATTTTGATGTGATGCTGGAATGAGTTTAAATGTATTTAGACATACACTGCCAAAAAGTATTGAAAATCCTGTGATTCCTGTCATTCTTGAAAGTAGTTGCAATGCTAATGTATATATGTCATACTTTCTTGTGTATCTGCATTTAAATTATACATGTACATCTTTGTGTTGTTTTAAACATATTGATATTTTTTCTACTTTCTTGCTTTGTATTTTTATATTCTTTATTTGTAATTTTGAGCTTCCCGCTCATTTTGTGTTTGATAAGCATGTGCCTCTGTGCTCACTGCATACATGTTTTGTTTTTCAGTTATTGGAAGTTTACGTGTATTTACGTTTTGCTGTGTTCATGCTACTTTGTTCATTTCACATGTAAATCTTTCTTTGTCATTTAATATGTCTCGTTATATTCTTGTATGTTTATTTTGTTGTTTTATTTGTATCTTTTCTACCTTCTTTACTGTCTTTGATTTTACTCTGTATTACAACAAATACAGAGTATTGCACAGAAGAATATGATTTCCTGGAAAAACCAAAGTAAATGCATTAATATAAAATGTATTGTACATGCACCTCGAGAATACGTTAGGAAAATAAGTTTCAACAAATTTGACTTTATATGATTTTTAAAATTGTCATACTAAAAAAAAACAAGTGAGGAAAACAAGATCACTCGGATTGGTTTATTCAATATATACTCTAGTTTGGTGTAAGTTTTAAAATATGGGTAATTTTGCACATGCAATGGACAATATCAATAAGGCCCGATCCCATGGAAAAATCTGAAGCTATCCCAGACATACAATAGAACATGTAGTACTCTGATTTGAATAGACGAATAACAAGTTAATATTGCAGTCATGGGGATGTAACATAAAGCTAATACCTCACATTTGCTCTATGGTGGCCGTACGGCGAGTTGAAAACAGTCGTTTATACATTTTTTTGTACCAGCTACATATGGGTGGTTTTAATAAAAATGAATAAAAGGGCTGTTTTGGGGGAAATTTGACTGTAGCATTAGCGATTGATCGTGAGTGGGAGTTTTGTGATGGATTATACACAATAATCAATGCAACAATTCTCTAAATGAACCCAATGATCAATTGCTAATGTTCATGTTACGGGGTCCAGGAATATTCAACTTTTCACTATTTACATACATGTTTGTTCTGAGTGAAAATAATATATGTTTCTTTTGTAGCATGTACTGTATAAATCTTTTCACTTATCACAGAGGTCTAGGTTTATAGGTTTAACAATCAGTGTTTCCTCAATTCTATGACCATCCTCTTTCCTAATATACATGTACCTAATACTTTAATGCAGTTATTAATGCTCTCTTTACATTACATGTACATGTATAATATCGGCTTTAATTTGACTAATAATGATTTAACTAGTCATGGACAAGTGTTAAGTGGTAATCTGGGGTATAGGGGACCAGGCGTGCACGTGAACAAATTATAAATGTACATGTAATAAGAATAAGCAGCAAGTATTTATTGTTGGATAATCATATTCTAACTTATATCTTTATTCTATTCATGCAAAGATATATTTTGTTCCCGTATACATAGTTAATTGAAAATAAGTATTGAGATTCTTGCTAAAAATTCGGTCAGATTCCATGAAATTTATATTTCTGAAATCCTTTTCATTTTCATAATTTTGTTTCTGCTACATCTTTGCTGGGCTTCGATGCTTGCTGGCATGTAAAAGTATGTTATTTATCTTTTCATGCATATTTTGGTACCCTATACCCTTGGTTAGCCACCATTTGCAAAGTCCATGGCACGCTGTCCTTTCATTGCTGAAATTGACGACCTCAAACTGAGGCGAAATGAAGAAAGCCGGTGATCTTGTTGAAATGGTTGCATTGTTGATCTTGTTTTGGATTAGATGTATTTTCTTGTAATTTCAGTTTGAATAATCAGCTCCATATGCATTTATTTTTTGTGGTATATAATTTTTTTGGTGTCGGTAAGATTTTTACGAGATTTACATGAGATACCTTAGAGGAAGCAAATGAAAAAAAAAATATTTGCACAGTGAATTCTTTTTGAAAGAATTTGATTATTTTTTATTGCTAGACCTTTGTATTTTCATTCTGAAATCCAATGACAGCTGCCAGTGTTTAATAAGATTGGCCAATGACATCATTTTGTATACTTCAAATTCTATTTCATTTTTTTCTTTAAACTGAATTCATATCGAAAGTAGGATGAGCTTTATATCATTGAGCATTTATCCAGATCACTAACATATTGAATTCATTTTCCCTTAGAGTGTTTACACTTCTATTTATAGCCTATCATGCATGTATTGCTCAATCTGTTTTCAGTTTTTATCATTGATATATTTTCTTGGTTTGTTGTAGATGTGGACTTAGGTAATCAATTGGTACAGGTCATTTCACGTACCCAAACTCGGCTGGTGCTCAATGACTTGGTGGAGTCTGATTCTGGTATCTACACGTGTGCTGCGGAACCTAAGAGAGACACGGTGGTTGTCAACATCTTTAGTAAGTTTGATATTCAGAATTGACTTGTACAGAGAAAGTTGCTTCTAGTAATAATGATCATATACTGCTTTAATATGTAGTAGTGCTCAATATGTCGAAAGAAAGTCTCTAAACTACATTACAGAATTGTTTTAACCCCAGTTAGCGGATTCTGCCTTGCCCGTACATGGAGCATACACTTTCTACACTCCCTGGGGAGTATTCAAAGTCAATTATTGGGCATCCTACATTCACGTTGGCTTTCAAATTCGACCGGGCACCGATATGATACCTTGGTGTTGAGTAGTAAAGTGTGGAGTGATGCCTTGTAATAGTAATTACTTAGATATTGGATACTTGATATTACTTCCAATTCTTTGATCTTCAATCATACTAATGATTAGGATTTATGTATATGTTCAATATATGTATTCAGCATATATATTGGTGTTATACAAATATTGATAAATATTCTTGTCTTTTTGAAGATATACACTTCACACATTATTCTCTGGAACCAGGTAATCTTGGGAATTACAGATTGTTGTAGTCATTTGGGTTATGTTTTCCACATTGCCATTTATCCCATCAGATCATTTAATTTTTAAGCAATATGAAGCTGTTTGTCTTTCTGCTCATTATATTAAAGTGAAGGATTACAATACATATTGATAGTTATTATTAATCTTTTCCAGATAAAATACTTGAACATGGACCATATTTGATATTAATTTGTATGTTCTCTGTTTATTTTAGTTCCTCGCTGCCTTCCCGAGTGTGAGAATGGAGGCAGTTGCGAGAATGGAATCTGTGAATGTACAGAGTCTTTCACTGGACCTCGCTGCCAATACTCATGTGAGTTTTTCATTTAATCTTTCTTGTTGAACTCTCAGATATCCCTGCTGGAATGAAGTGTGTTTACAGCATGTTCACAATACGTTCACAGTGTGTTCACAGCGTGTTCACAATATAATCACAGTGTGTTTACAGTGTGTTCACAATATCTTCACAGTGTGTATACAATGTGTTCACAATATCTTCACAGTGTGTTTATAGTGTGTTTACAATATAATCAGTGTGTTTACAGCGTGTTCGCTCTATGTTCACAGTGTGTTTATATTGTGTTCACAGTATGTTTAGTGTGTTTGCACTATGTTCACAGTGTGTTTATAGCGTGTTCACAATAGGTTCACAGTGTGTTTTCAGCGTGTTCACAATATGTTCACAGTGTGTTTATAGTGTGTTCATAATATGTTCACAGTGTGTTTACAATATGTTCACACTGTGTTCACAATATGTTCACAGTGTGTTCGTAATATGTTCTCAGTGTGCTTAAAATATGTTCAGTGTGTTTATAGTGTGTTCACAATATGATCACAGTGTGTTTACAGCATGTTCACATAGAGGCCTTTGTAAAAATTGTGATTCACATTGTCAAAATCGTCAAATTTAAGTGTGTCATACTGTGGACACTTCTACAGTGTGTTTTTGTTCCAATTACTGACTGTAAAAATGCGACTCACACCGTTAAGCTGCTCAAATTTATCAGGTTGGAGATGTGTTCATATTCACAATGTAGTTTATCCTTGACATCTCATTAAGATGTGAAATATCTGAAAGATGTTTGTATTATTTTCTTGTGATCTTATCATGATTGCAGATGAGACAGATTTCAGCGTGGAATTCAACCCCATCCAAGACAGTCCACCGTCTGCAGGTCAGAGCTACAGCGTTGCGTGTGAGTTGAACGGACCCGTGGAGATTGGAAGACCAATGTGGATAGGACCTCTGGGTCAGGAAATAGCTCCAGTGGGACATGGTGAGTTACGTGTGTGTGGGACGCTAGTGGTAAAGGGTGGAGTGGTGGTTGTGATAATAGTATACAAATAGCGAATAGGCATGAGTGCGATGGTGCGAGATTTCGCTTAAGGTGAAAGAAAGATGCTATATTCAACGAGGCGTTAGCCGAGTTGAATAGAGTGTTTCGTTCTTTACCAAATGCGAAATCTCGCACCATTGCACGAGTAAGATTATTCGCTATTTGTGTTGTACAACGCCTCGGGGTTTAGCGAAAATATGAAAACAAGAGTTTTTCCCTGCAGTAATCTATGTAAAGGGAGCAAAATTATTGAAAGCGAAAAGCAAATCCCACAAGCGCACATGACCTCGGGCAGCATTGCGCATGTAGCCTGCAAGCTATGCGCGTATTTCACCTTCATTTTTTCTGAGCGCAAAGAATTGAATCCTATTGTGACGTCACCTCCAAAAGCCGTGCAACGGTACATTTTGGATGGTACGTCGTGTGTGCAACAGTACAAATGTTTGATATTCAGTCTCCCATTTGTTTGCGTACAACAAGCTAAGTAGGCGTTGTACAATGGTTGTTAAAATAGTGGTAATAATAGTTTTAGCAGAAGTTATTGTTCTAGTGAGAAAAATTATGAAATGAAAATACTTGATGGTGGTGTTGATCAACGTCATAAACGGTTATGTGGTATATGTTGTATCTAAAACAAATAGTATCCCCCAAATGGACTAATGTCTTTAATCTATTGGTTACCGGTAAACTATCCCATCTCACAAAATCAGGTGGTGCAGACCATGTACATGTGGAGTTCCAAGGAATGAACGTCACCACTCTTCACTTAGACAGCATCTCAAGTGAACAAGCTGGACTTTACATCTGTACCATTGGACCTGTTGCTGGAGTGTACAACCTCACCTTAGGTATGTTAACCTGATGACTACCAAAGGCAATTATTTTCATAGGCTTTGTACAGGGATCACCTTGTTCCGGTAGGCGATGGGTTAACCTGTTGACTACTGAATTCTGGAATTGACATGTTGCTTTTTAAAGGTACCACCTTGTTCCGGTGGGCAATGGGTTAACCTGTTGACTAGTTGATCATATCATTCCTGTAGGCTTTGTACATGGATAATCTCATTATAGGCTGCAATAGTCTGACATCATAAATAAATTGTTTTAAGTAAAGAGAGGAGCGTGCGTGTCTTCACATGCAAACAACTAAATAGTGCATTATTTTTTTCAAATAGGAAAATATTAATTCTGGATTTTAATTTTGAGGGTAACCTTGCAAAGCCGTTTAGTACCAAAAAAAGATCTGAGGGTTGTGCCATATCAGTGATAACAGGAAAACATGACACACTGAGTTAATGTAGATATGCCCTCTAAGAACATGCTGACAAGAAACACATATTCATCCTTCTTTATAACACTTGTTAGTATCTACTAGTTTGAGTTGTACATGTATGTACAAATGTAGATAAAAAGTGAAAATGCTTTGAACTTCTAGCTTTATCTTTTTGTCTTAGTTTAGACATAGGTCGAAGATAATGAAAAATATACCTAGAAGTAGCTAATTTCTTGTAATTACCTTTGGTTTTTTTCCTCATGATGAAAATTTATTTTTTTATTTGATTATATTTTAGCCTCTCCTTTTCTGATTAATACATATTTGTTGTAGTTGCTAAGATGTTTTGTTACGTTTGTATACACATGTTTCTTCTATTTTTAATCTTTGTGTAATGTCTATATATTAGGCTTTGTAGTATATGTTTCTAACTATTTTTGATAGACCATTCATAATGTTTTAATTCTTGTTTTAGGTTCTTTTCATGATTTCTGTTCAAATAACTTTCTTATCTGAATTTCAAGCAGTTATTTTCATTTGATGTTTTCAAAAGTGAAGTCATTTACTTTTCAATTTCGAAATAATTACAACACAGATTGTGAAATCACGTTTCAGTTAATTAACTTCATTATCTTTCTCTTGTTCAACTCTTGCTTGTTGTCCCTTGGATGATTTAACAAATTTATCAAATCCGTTTCTTTGTAATTTATTTTGTTGTGAACACATTTTCCTTTGCTGTGTATTTCTGTGCTAACATTTTTAACATTTGATTCATTTCTTTCCTCTTTCTATGTGATGTACATATTATTTGATCTCTATCTGTTTTCTTTCTATGGATGCCTTGTCTCTGTCCCTCTGACAGCTTTACACTGCTCACCCCCATGTATGAATGGAGGTGTCTGCCAGGGGGGTCGTTGTGAATGCCCCGAGTCTCATACAGGGGAGACGTGCAGTCAGCAAGGTATAAAAACAAATGTTATATCCTCTATACCAAATCGGAATGAAATCATCCCCTCCCCCTGCCTTCCATTAGCACTATCGAGAACCGATTATCATAGCTCATTAGGAAGTATATGTGTAATGTTGCCAATTAAAATTTTGATCAAGGAACAAAAAACGGAATGTTGTCACAGTGTGTAGGATCGACGTGGTAATTTGACCATGCTATGGCAGGCCATTCATGTTACTGCTTGAAATCATATCTTTTTCATAGATCTATGAAATTTACCCTTTCTCTAGTTTATCATCTAATTTGAAGGAAATTAATAGAATATAAATGATTTATTACAAATTTTCATAGAATAGAAATAAGCATACTTTGAAATTATAGAGTACACAACATAAGATGTCTTAATTAAAATAAAAACATAAACAATACGTCTGCTATAAATACATGTAGCAAATAAGGTAGTGTGATTGGCTTGCCATAGTTTAGTGTCATTTCACTCGAATATGCCACCTGTAGGGCTCTGTTTCACAAAGACTTGCAATTATAATAACTTTGCCATAATGCTATTGAAATCTCGATGTGGATTGGCTGCTGAGTTCAGTTACCATAATGGCAAACTTGAAGTTGTTCGTGAAACAGGCCCCTTGGGCTCTGGTCCGTGGCAAGTATTTCATGTATTCATACACCATTTTCACCACACATGCACATTTACATACATTTATGTACCATGCTCATGCCATCAGTATATAAATTTCTACTCAATCATCCTACTTTATTATATGAATGGCATTTTACATTTTATAGTTGCATCAAGTATAGATTTCATGTGAATTACATGTACATGTAAAAGTAATATATTTGATATACAATGTATTCTATTGAAAGAAACTTTCCATTATTTATACAATGATAGTTTTCCATGTGAATTTTGAGCTTTATATGAAATTTAAAGTTTTTAAGGCATATAAACATTTCCATTTTTACAGTGCATCCTAAAGAAAAAGAGGAGAACAAATTATTATTGTTTCTTTAACTTTGAAAAATGATTTGCAATATATCATGTAAACCTCCAAAATACTCAGTTTTTCTTCTAAATTTGTTATCCGATATGGTATAAACAATTATATGCATAGATGGGCAAGAATTTGGTATTTCAGTGACAAATCAAGTTGTACTGATTAATTGATTATGAGACCTATTTTTCATTGGCACTTATTTTTATTTTTTTGTTATGTTCCTTCTTACAACATGGCAGAGGAATACATTTAATGATGAATTTCTACATAATTCAGACAAACAGCTTCAGTTTTTATTGTTTATAATCTGCCATGCATGAACAATTAATTTGCTTTCAAATTAAGGATAAAATTTCTGTCTTATTATTAGCATCAGATTTGTATTAAAAATATGTTTGCAGATTGACAAAATTTAATGTTTTATGAAAGGGGGGTTTCCTTTTTCAAGGATGTACTGTACACACGCTGCATGATGACAATTAAGCGCTCAATGGACCCACAATTGCATCAAAGTTAAAAATTTGAAAATTCGCAAGTTTTAACAATGCAGCATTTGTATGCTGAACCCAAAAATGCAATAAAATAAAAAAATCCACAAGTACTTGTGATTAAAATAATTCTGCACTTCATATTTATGTGTGTTATCTATTTATTCTAGTGCTCTGACTGCAGGCTACTGTATGTATACTTGCAAAAAACTGCAAAGTGTTTCATGAAGCGATTGGCAATGTGATGAGAACAATAAAATTACTTTTTTACAATGCAAATTGGCAACTTTGTAATAAGATCTTGTATAATTGATCATTTTGGCTTCTGTTTTCTCCATATTTGATTTTTTCAACATTGTAACTGAGTGATATATGCTAAACATTTTGTTGCCATTTTGTAGAGTAAATACGGATTAATTTAAATTGTAGGAAAGTTGTATACACATCATTCGGTTAATAGTAAGCCAGGGTATTGCTTCATAAAACAAATAATGATTTTCACTCATAAATTTGCACTGAGCTAATCACATACAAGTATTCAATTGCTTGTAACAGTTATCAGTGAAAATAATTTACTATTTGTTTCATTAAATGCTACACTACTTACTTTGTAGGTGGTGAATAGTCTTGTCTAGATTTTGAAGAACGGTGTTTTCCATCTACTTTTGTTTTTTGCCATTTATTGTGTTTTCTTATTATCTTATCATTTCAAATAAAAAATAAAAATCAATCACATGATTTCAATTATATCTGGGATTCTGAATCTTAACCTGTTGACTACTGAATTCTGTAATTCCCATAGCCCTTGTACAGAGATAATCTGGTTCCAGTGGGCAATGGGTTAATAGCTTTTCCAATATGTGGTACAGATTACTATATAATCCACCATTCACTGCCTGCAATTCTTGAAGTTTTATAGAGATACAACTATTCAACTCCATGTCAAAGATTGAGAAATCAAATCAGATATCCATGTATGAATTTCATCAACAGACAATAGTGACGATGAAGTTGGATTTATTTTCTAGGCAGTTTCTTCTCACAATCTGAATCATATGTCTTCTTAACTGTCTAATTTCTTATTAACAACACTTTTTTATTGCATAATTTCTAAAATGCTGCTTTGAAGAAGACTATACAAACTTGTTTGAATGTGTTTCTATAGATTGCATGGCTTTATAATATACTTTCCTGTGAAGCAGCTGGCATGACCTTTTTTGCTATATTTATTGAGAGTATCAGTAGTGCTGGAATGTTCATGTAATGCAAAGCTTAGTGCCCCTCCAAATTCTCTTGTTGGCCAGAAAGTACCAGCACCAATTTTGTTGATGCCTACCTGAATGTACAACTCTGTTTTGCTCACAGCGAATTCTGTGTCACTCTTATCATTTCATATTAGTTAGTTTTTATCATTGTTCATGCATTCTATCCAATTTTTTACAATATTTATTTGACAAAATTGACCAATGATCAAAAGCAAGAATTAAAGATTAACTTCACAATATTTTTATGATGTTTGAATTATATGATCATGCTGAAATGTCGCTACATTAATTTTCGTAAATGATATGTACTATATATCTTGAAGGTAAGTAGCAAGACTTCTTTCTTTTGTTTTAAATGTCAACCACTTTGTTTTTCATAGTGTTATGTACCATTGTTTTTACACCATGAAAAGTAGTATACACCATTTTCTAGTTTGCACTCGGTCAATGCTTAAAATGAATTCACATCAAGTTGAAGAACATGGATGAAATAATGACTTTAATGCAAAGGAGTGATGCCACCATGAATGTGAAATTTCCATGCATGTATGATAAAATGCACAAATTGTTAGTGACCTCATATTTTTTTAAAATTACGCTTCTCCATAAGAAAAGAAAAAGCTTATGACACATCTAAGAGGATCATGATGGTATTAACTAAAATGCCCTCAGTAACTTGATATCAATGCAGGTAGAACACTGTGAATAATGCATATTGTTGAATCCACTGGTTGACCAATCTCTCAGGATTAAATGCGAATTGGTGATATCACAATAAGGGCACAAATGCATGTGTAATTTTTTTTTAAATAATGCCTTTTCAATGAAATAGGAACAAGCTCATCACAAATCTAAGGTGATTTTGATCTGATTTACTAAATGCTTTCAGTGTGTTTATTTCATGCAAGTAGGACATGCCCTCAATTTTTTTGTTGCTTTAATTTGAGGATCATAGGAGAACATGATTATGATATGATGGGACTACATGATGAATGCTATTTGTCTTTTTTGTTTACAGTACCAGGATGTCACAGCATGCAGGCCTGCTACAATGGAGGAACCTGCCTTGAGCACAGGTGCTTCTGTAAGCCTGATTTCACTGGAGAACTTTGTCAATTCACTGGTAAGATATCAATCTGGTAATAAATGAATATTTATGTTCAACCCTTAAATAGTTATTATTAAACCTTTGACGAAGAAGTGATTATTAAATTGTTGTTTGTCATAACTTTTTTAATACACAAAGCCCCAAGTCATGAAAGATATGCTAGATTGATGGGCAAATATTTAATTTGTCATACATGTATATCTCTTTAATCTGGAAATCTGACATACGAGAGATAACCATACTGTAGGTGTTGTAGACAAATAATAGTCCCATAGCGACAAGGTTGTAGCAGTGATACAGAGTGGTCGCAGTCCACACTGACCATGACTTGAGCCACTATCAGGCTTGTAGCATTGTATTTCAAGGAGATTTAATGGTGTTGTGGTTCTGTATCTTGGCTCTCAGTCCTGGTTCTCATGTCCTTTGGCAAGACTCTAATCCACATCTGCCACTCTCCACCCAGGTGGTTGTTTGTGATCAGGTAGGATGCAAACCTTAGTGTGTACCTGTAGAAAAGCTAGGATACCTTAGGTTTTTAATTATCCTGAAAATGTTATTACTTGATTGAAATAAGAATAAAGATTGAGGTACTATCATAGTTAAATAGCTGAATTTAATGTTTCAGAAAACAAAATAAAAATACTCATCCAATGAACAAAATAAGCAAACTCAATAAACATATCTGCCAAATTCTCTGAAATCGTTGATGCTGCTATCAGTGAGCATCGATGCCAACCTTCGAATCGAGCTTGATCCAGATAATGACTACACTGAGGGTGGGAATGTGAGCTTCTTATGCATCACCAACGGACCGGATGCTCCTCTCAATCCAAGATGGCGGAAAGGAGACTACCAGTATATCCAGTCGCCAGTTTTTGGTAAGTGGTGGTGGTGATGATGAATGTGATGATTATGATGTTGGTTATATTGATGATGATGGTGGGGACGATGATGTTGTTGGTGATGATGATGATGGTGATGATGGTGATGATGATGGTGATGATGATGATGATAGTGTTGTTGGTATTGGTGGTGATGGTGATGGCAATGATGATGGTTAGGATGATAGTCATGGTGAAGATGATAATGATATTGGTAATGATGACATTGAGGGTAATGGTAATGGTGGTGGTTACGCTGATGAAGGTTGTAATGAAAAAAACAATGCTCCTTATAATGTTGAAGACAACAATTACCTGTATATGCATTATGGCAATTAAGGGGATTATGCTACTTCCAGCAATATTGTATTTTCCATATTGATGATAATGAGGATGGAGTTATAGACGACATTAATGAATGATGACCCTGCATGTTCATAATATTGATGCTGATGAGGGTCATTATGGTAGTGATATTAACTATTGTTCTCTGTAATTTCTTTTATTACTAATCCTCTTGAATACCTCATGATATTTATTAATTCTCCCTGAAATATTCATGAAAACAGATTATAATGTAACCCAAAGTGATGTGATCAATGCTAATTGTAAAAAAATAGATGATCATAAAGTTAAAAGATTAACCTAAGTGATCAAATTTTATACCATCTTTAGGAGAAGGAAACCACATCTTCACTTCCAGGAAGTCAGCCTTCATCACCCAACTGAAGATCATGAATGTCAGTGTACAGGACAGTGCTAGGTATACCTGTAATGCTGGACCACTCCAACAGTCTATCTCACTCACCATCTACAACAACAGTAAGTTTTGTTGATGCTCTCTTACTTCAAATTTTGTCATGTCCTCTTCCCTTCATTACCTTCCCTTTATCTTCCTCCTTCTTTTCTTCTTCTTCCGGTGGTCTTAGGTTTAATCTCTCTTAAGTATAATTAACATTGTGAAAGTATCAAGTATTGATGGTTTCTTCTTCTGTCTACTTCTTTTTCTTCCCCTTTTTCTATTATTTCTTTTCTACAACTTTTTTGTTTTTTCATCAATATTAATTCTGAAACTCCTTTGCAACATTGCATAAAACATTAAAATAACTTTGGCTTAAACAACTACCATGGTAACTGGAGTCGACCACCAATTAAAAATCCAGGTTTCCAGAGAATTTAATGTCGATGGCAAAGATACCAAGTTACTGTCCCATACTATATGACCGGGATACTTCATGTACCTACTTGGTAAGTTGCGTGTCATTAAATATGCTTCTCATTTGTTTCTTTATTTTTCAGCCTATCCATGTATCCCACGTTGTGTCAATGGAGGGCGCTGCATAGAAGGTATCTGTCTTTGTCTGGAAGGATACACCGGTGAAGCCTGTGACGAGCTGGGTAGGTTGTATTCTTTTGAATTGTATTTCTTTGTGCGAACATTTCTTAAACTGTTACATTCAAATTAAGCGTATCGGGAGACTTCTATAGCATAGTATACAAATATATCAGGCTTTGAGAAATTAGAGTGGGAATTATTTATTCCCCGAGGTTGTACTGGAAATCACTATATTTCCTGTTCGCGAGGGAAAAATAGTTACATTGCCAGTCTAACCGAGGATTAATAATTTCCACTATGCTTTCAAAAGAAACACCTGATATATTTCTTTCATATCCCTCTTTAACTTGTAGACCTAGTCCTTGCTGATTTGCAACCAATCTACGTTAGACCAATTCTAACGTTGCCGGACCTAAGTTAGTCCTAGCTAGTCTTAGTCCTGTCGAGCTAATGCTAGCCAGTCCATTGTTAGGCTGCTCGCGGCTTCTATCCGACTGCAATTAATGGGGGGTACACTGCGCTGCGCTGCTGCAGTTGCACTCAGTCTCAAGATAATTTTGTAAGCGCGTAAGCTAACTAATTTTTAAGACTCTCGTATTGGACTTTGACACTCCTTTTGAGTTTGCAAATTTACCGTCAATTCAGGTGTCCTGTATGAATGGCCGTCATGGAATTATATTTCCTGCATGATAATCTAGACCCAATTCAACACTGACTTTTTAGATTGTCGGTAAATAATTTGAGCGGGATCTGGATCGATGATTCGGTCAAGTCAGGGAGCATGCGCAGTTCAACCTTGTGAGAACATATCAAGCATAAGCATGCGCATTTCTGCCCATGAAAGTATATCGAAAAATATACGGAGCTGGAAGAAAACTATAAGGAGCTAATTTGCAGTGATGTTTTTCCAATTGAAATTATACTTTATCACATGATCACGAATTGACCAATTGTTTATCTAGAATACTCATGAATGTTCATAAAAGGGATACAATAGACTATATACTTTGTTGAATAGTTTCTGCTATCTATAAATTTGTATTATCATCAAATGAATATTAGGAAATTCAAATATATTTTAGCTAAATATGTTATCAATGCATTCAACTTAATGCTGGTTAACATCAAAGTTCACTGGGTTGTGAAGTTTGGATATTTCATGCCTCCATCGTATTGCTCTGCGTTGTGATAGCTTAGCTCAAAGTGCCTGGCCCAGGGCTGTCCTAGCCTACAACAGAGTAACAATTTGTTTATGTCTTCAGGAAGGCTATCCCTTAATGTTGGTCATGCATGAGCAAAGGATCTCACCCCCCATGTTTTTGGAGCTTTTAAAATGACATGGTAACCAGATGTTGATGAGCATAAAGACCTAATGGTCTGTAGTAATTGAAAAAAGAAAGACCATAATGGATGCTAGTCCATGAATACAATCAAAAGCGAGCAAAAAATCTTGAAGATTATCTGATGAATGACTTGAATAACTTTGATGAAGACAAAGTTGCTTTGTGTGTTCATGTTCCAGTTCCTGAATGTCAACCAATGTGTGAGAATGGCGGTGAATGTATAGAAGGAGAATGTAGGTGCCCAAGGGGGTTCAATGGATCAGCTTGCCAGTATCAGGGTAAGTACTCGTCATCTTTCATATTCAGAAACCATAAGAATTCATGCTGAATATATATTGATAATAATAAGAATGATGATAATCATAATAATGATAATGTTGATAATATAGGGTATTTGTGCAGTACATATTCATCTTGTTAGGTGCTCAAGATGCTCCTATATTACCTCTGCTAAGCTAGGCGACCGATTTGGGGGCTTAGAGCTTTTTAGGAATTACTTCCTTCCAGTGCCATTTACCTCACCTGTGTTAAGTGAAGCACGTTGTGGATCAATTCCTTGCTGATAGAAATTACACCAAGGCTGGCATTCGAACCCACAACCCTTTGTAATCCACTGGCAATTTCATGAAGTATTAGTGAGACCTTCTTGATATGAATGGTCCTTGGATGTTGTCTCGTAGAACTTTGCGATGATGCTTGGCACCACCCTTTCCATTGATGCTTCTTATGAATACATGTTATGCTGTCAATGCTTGCAAATTGAAAATTGAGGGTGTGTGGGGGGGGGGGGTAAGACGTACAAAAAGGTTGTTATTACTCTAATGTATGTAATTGCCTAGATGTATATCGTCTATGTGCCCAAGAGATTTTAATTTTTTTGTAACTTTTTTAATGTTAATCCAATCTCATTTTCATAAAATCATAAAAACTTTTCTCTTTTTAAGTTGTGGAGCCCATCTCCATAGCGATCCACCCAGAGGAAGGTCAAGTCTTCTATACCGGAGAGAACATTGCCTTCCTGTGCCTCACTCAAGGAACGTTTGCCCCAGAGAACCCCCACTGGAAAGATCCCAGGGGTAGGGCTGTTGGCATCAGACAGACCAGTAAGTATTTTTTTTTTTTTTTTAAAGCTTTTTTTATTTCCCTCCGATAGGGCATATATTTGCATTAACATTTTAACAATGATATAAATGAAATAACATATCATACACACATAGCATAATTTTGTACAAAGTATAGGCCTACAGGGCGTTTCAAGCAAAAGGCAACCGATACTAGAGTGGCCATGTCCTACACCCATCCGTTCCGCCGCCGACACTTGCAGCAGCAAAGAACAAATGAGCACCGAACAAGGCCACTCCAACAATAATTGATCACCTCTCACCCGAAACACACTGCACATTCATCATGAAAATATGTTTACATTAAACAGAAATACATATAAAGGTCCGGAAATCTTATTACAAAATGACAAGAATTCTTTCGAAATTTACAAATTTTTTATCAAATTTATGTGTTTTGTTTTCCATAATACTGATTTGCCTCTCATTTTTGTAACATTTTCTTATATATTATTTAATTTTCTCAAAATTACCAGTAAGTATTGATCAGTTACAGGAATTTTTACAAACTTTTAGATAAGAACCAAACGGACTTAACAGGCTTGTTTACTTACATTCAAATTTTATGTTTCCTTAAAACAAGAGTTTATTTTGAAAATAAGAAAGCTTGCTGTAATGTATCCAAACTAAATTCCAAGTGATGTACTTTGTTTCTTACAAGCAGGTTTAGGGAATACCCTGTTACTAGGTTCCCAAGAAAGAAAAAATAATATAAATAAATATGAATCAGTAATGCCTATTGCAAACACATTTCTTTGAGTTGTACTCTCTCTACAAAGGCTGCTTTTTAGAAGTGGTGCATGACTAAAAAACCTAAGTAACAAAATAAATGTATTTCCATTGCGATTGTAGTATCTCTCTTTTGCTATGGAGACCACTTTTCTTTTCTGTAGGCCGAGTGGCCAAAAATGTAAAAGACAGCGTTTATGTGTTAAATTATGTCATGAATGTTCGTTAAGAAATTTGTCATATTTAGTAAATTGTGAATTAGTTGCCTTGTTGCTAATATGTAGACAATTGGAGACAAGGCACAAAATGTTTACATTAACTGATCTCCCATATACATGTACACTCCATTAATTTTTTAGTCTTTCTTTGGCTTCTCATAAGGTAACTACTTTATCAATTTAACATTCATGTTCCTGTATACAGATGTAAGTGAAGGGAATTTAAATTCAAAGTTGAAATCATGCATTCAACTTTGTTCCTGAATGTTAAACTGTGAAATCACTAATAACTTATTTGATCTAGGTGTGGATCGTATATTCACCTTCGCTGTAAACTCCACCGCTACCCGGCTTTACATCAGACCTCTGGCAGAGGGAGATGCTGGTTACTTCACCTGTGCTACTGGCCCTCTGAACAGCACCGTGTTTATCAGTATTGAAGGTACCTGTGATACGATATGCTGTTCATACAGTGAAATTTAGCCAGAGTAATATATGAATAACCTGCACATACCTCATTATATTTAGACTCACTTCATAATACTTTGCAAGACTTGCTATCCTTATCTCTGTGGTAAGAGATTGGAATCATGAATACCATGTCACTGCGATTGGTCATGAGATGAAATTGGACAAAGTAACGAATGGGCTAAATGGCACTTATACCAAGTGGTTAGTACAACTGATGTAAGACTAAGTAGGATTAACGTGCAGTAGCCAAGAAGGATAGAACAATTTTAAATCAAACTAGGCCATTCAAACATAATAATAATATGTTAATTAATATAGCGCTCTTGACTAATACATGTAAAGATTATTGATTAAAAAGCAGAGTTTTTAGATGATTCTTAAATACTTCCAAAGAAGGAAAAAGTCGCATATATCTTGAAAGGTCATTCCAGGTTCTTGGGGCAAATGTCTGAAAAGCGTTGTCACCAGCTTTGGTATTTGTCCGTGGAACATGGAGTCAAGTAATGTCTGTACTAGAGCGTTCTGACTGATGTGGGCGGATGAGAGAGTCCATGTAGTGTGGAGCTTCATCATGGATAATATTGAAAACAATGGTCATAATCTTGAAGACAATACGTTGCTTCACTGAAAGCCAATGCAACTCTCTTAACAGAGGAGTAACATGATCGTGCTTACGAGCTTTGAAAACCAGCTTGGCTGCACATAAACAATAGAATATAATACATGGGATTTTAAAATGAATGACAAGATTATGGGTGTTGTATTGTTTTAAAGAGCAAGTCAATTTTATATATGCATGTTGCAACTTCTTATTTTTCCTGTTTGTATGGAAATGTGGAAATAGACTTTGAACATTGAATCATGTGTCCTTCAGAATGTCCTTGTCATTCTATTGTCAATTTTCATTCATGTGTCCTACAGAACAACCTTGTCATTCTAATGTCAATGTTAATTCATGTGTCCTACAGAACGACCTTGCCCTCTGAACTGTGCTAATGGAGGAACCTGTATGGATGGCGTCTGCTCCTGTCCTGAAGGCTACCAAGGTTCATTCTGCCAGATTGGAAGTAAGTTACTTCTTCGAGTGAATTCTTATCCTCAGATCCCATGGTTAATAAGAACATTGTATGGGTTTGTAAGACCAGTGGCCCGTTGCAGAAAGAGTAATGTGTCAATGTGATGCAAGAATTCAAGTGCAATTCTCGAATGCACAGTTTTCATTGGTTGAAAAGCAAGTTGTGTCTGATTTAAATTTTGCCTTTTATTTGTTTCTAGTTGGTTTCCAATCCTCCATTGTGACCATCCCAAGAATTTAGAAGGACCCTATGGTCGCTTAGGACATTGAGTTCTTGCATATATACATATGCATTTAACTTTGAGTTTATGAATATTCATGATATCTTCTCTCCATTTTATAGTTGGTTTCCAGTCCTCTATTGTCATCATCCCAAGTATTGAGAAGAGTCCTATGGTCGGTGAGGACATAGAGTTCTTGTGCAGGACCAGTGGAGCCAATGCCCCAAGGTATCCATTCTGGAGGAACCCCACTGGCAAGGTCATCTCGTCGAATCCTTCAAGTAAGTTCGGTTCTGTACCCCACAATACGTGATAATTGATAGTAAAGTCAGTGGTGACAATATGCATTTATACAGCACTATGTATAAACAAATAGTCTATTCTGAGACGCATTAATATTATTACTCTGGATTTAGCTTGAACTGCCTGTTAGTGCTCAGTGCATTTGACAGACTAATCTTGCCAGGAATTCAGTCACGTCAACCAATTGTTGATTTTGCTAAGTGTCCAATGCAAATATGAATCAGCATAAACATAACAAAAAGCTATGTGATATACATTTTTATAATGACATTTTTATTATGACATTTTTATTCAGTGCAAGGGTAAATGAATATCGTGTTAAGATAAACTTATATTGATATTGATTTTAAAATATCCATTGCATTACTACTCTCTGCAAATAGTTGAATATAAATTCATGTAAACTTGGATTGAGTAAATTAATACTGATAGAAATTGCTAGTGAACGCAGAAATGGAATCTATTAAGAATTTTCTTTTGAAGTATGATTCTGTTGGTTCACTGGGATGGGCAAACAAAAATCAACTTAATTATTCTATGATATCTAATGTTTCAGTTCGCGACCACCGAGTTTACACCCAACGTCTGTCAGACTACGAGACCAAGTTGATCATCCATAACTTTACCAACAATGACATGGGTATCTACCGTTGCAACGGAGGCCCTCTGACAACCACCTTCACGATAGTCTTGGCAGGTATGTTCAAATATTAATTATATACATGTACATATACTTTCAAGGATGTAAATGAGTCTATTGTATTGGAAATACAATCAATTTGCTCTTCTGTACTTCAAAAGTATTGAGAAATTCATTTTGAAATTTATGCCCGTCAAGCTTCATTTTAACAGGCTTTCTGTTCATGCTGCTCAACAGCCCTAAATTCCCAGCCTTTTAGAACTGCTCATGATCCTTTCATTCCTCTGTCTTCTAAAGATATCTACGTTCCTTCCACCCTAAGGACAAACTTTCACCCCTTCCTGTGGTTCCTATGCTTTTCCACTATCAACATTTTTATAAGGCAACTCATGGAGGACCTACAGCTTGATTGTAAATTTTACCTGCATTTACCAGACTTTTAGAAATTTTACACGTGTGTGCCATGGATCGTTTATTTCCTACGAAAGTGATTTTTAAAAATCATTCTTCAGATTTGTCTATACTTAGGATGCTACCTAACCATGGTGACACTGCTTGTGATAGTATTAAATTTGTGTGTTTCATAATTCATACACCATAAATATTCATTGTCATGAGAGACCCCCTTGCTCTTGAGGGTGGACTACTTTTATCGTAGGTATAGGACACGATTTGTGATAATTCTCTCAGGATCAACATGAAGGAGTGACATCATACTAATGGCGAAACACTTTTGCACATGTATTTTGAAACGCATAGATTAATTGATACTCTTGTGTTCTTCAGAGCGATCATGCGATCCACCCTGTAGCAATGGAGGAACATGTAACAATGGAGTCTGTGACTGTGCGGATGGATTCATTGGTGGACACTGTGAACTCAGAGGTAACATATCCCTTCATATAAAAATGATATGTTGATGAGGAGGATATGGATGGTGATAATGATGATGTTGGTGGTGATTGTGGTGATGATGCTGATGATGGTGGTGATGATGATGATGATGATGGTGGTGGTGGTGGTGAAGATGTCAGATGATGATGATGATAATGATGGTGATGTTGATTGTTGTGATGATGCTGATAGTAGTGATGGTGGTGCTGGTGGTGGTGGTGATGATGATGATGATGATGATAATGATGGTGATGATGAAGATAAAGGTGATGAGATCATCTCATCACCTTTGCCTTCACCATCATCATCATTATTATCATCATTGAGATGAGAGTGATTACGATGATTATGGTTGTGATAATGATGAAGATGCTGTTAAATCAGTTGATGATATCAAACTTTTTAATCAATAATAATGATCATAGTATATTCATTATTAAACTGATATTGGTGATGATGATGGCAATTGAGATGATAATGAGAATCATATTCCTGATAATACAGGGAAATAAAAATGGTAATAATGAGATATATTAATGAAGATAAAGAGATGAAGAAGAAGAATACTTAGGAGGAGAAGAAGAAGAAGAAGGAGAAGAAAAAGAAGATGAAGAAGAAGAAGAGGAATAAGGAGGAGGAGGATAAGAAGAAGAAGAAGAAGGAGGAGAAGAAAGAAGTAAAAGAAAGGGGAGCATGATGAGGAAAGAGAAGGTGGAGCAGAACAGTTTAGATTATAGGTCATTTGTCAATGACACAAAGACCTTGAACAGTCAGTTATTTCTTTCTAACAGGATGTTTCCCAGTATGTATCAATGGAGGTATCTGTCGGGAGGGGTCCTGTCATTGCCAAGCAGGTTACGTGGGAGGCCACTGCCAAGTCCTTCTACCGGTCAGCATCAACATTGTCCCAAGCCAGGATTCGGATCCACGCCTAGGAGGAACCATCAGTTACCTTTGCTCGGTCAATGATACCAACCTGGTAGAACCACCTGTCTGGAGGAACCTTCAGGGAGAGGACATCGCATATGGTAAGTGAAGCCATTGTGAGCATCTCACCAGCTCAGGCTGCCTGCCAAGCTAGCTTGCAGGAAGTCTGAAAAGTTTGATTAAATTTGTCAAAATCAACTTTTTTTCATTATTATGATACAGCTGGAAGGGATATAAAACAATTATGCAATGGCTTATTCTCATAACAGGCTAAAACCATTCACACTCAGGAACATCAATAGTACCATTCTCTCTCAGGCCTTTAGCCCTCAGGAGAAAGGTACTATTGATGTTCCTTTGATGTGATTAGTTTTAGCCAGATCCTGAAGCCTTATTGTATTTTGTGTGCTGTGCTTTATATGGTAGGGCACATTCTTTTAGGCATGATACTAGTAGGGGAAGGCGGGGTAAGTTGAGCATCGGGGCAAGTTGAGCCACCACCCCCAGGCTAATAATGAATGAGTCAGACATTGTGGTGGTGTCATTTATTGATGACCCATTGCATAACCCTCAACCCCACCACATCGTTTTCAACTTTGAAACAAAAAAAATAATTTTAGAGGGAAAAGTACAAATTTCAGCCGAAAAAGTAAAAAAGGGTGTGAAATAGATAAGTGCTTTTTACCCACAAACGTCTTTAAATATATTTTAGAAATAAGAACAATATTGTTAGTCCAGGTATGGATTCTCGCTCTTGTCATAGTCTTTTACATGATGGATGCATAAGAAATGTGTGGATGTGAAAATATCACAAAAAGTTCGGACGGGGCTAATTTAAGCCAACCAACATGGGGCAAGTTGAGCCATGGTAACTCTTATATTAATATATAATAAAAAATTTAAAAACATAAAAAGCCATTGATATGCAGGCAGAAAGGAGCAAATTCACATGACAGTTTTAGAAGATGTTGGTATTTATAGAGAATTAGCAAGTGAATATACTTTAAATGAAAAATTGACATCCTGGTTCTCCCGCATACATTTTGCACATAGTTTTTGTGGCTCAATTTACCCCAGACGGTGGCACAACTTACCCCACAGATGGGGCAAGTTGAGCCATTTGACATCAGTTTTTTCAAAGGTCACAACGATTTCCAGTGTGGGGATAGAAAGTTTTATATAGGTGAAAATATTTCCCAAGAATAAAATTTAAAGGCAAGGTACTTATCTCCACAATATTACTAGTCATATCAATTCTAACATGCACAATGTAAAAAGTGTCACAACTTACCCCGCCTTCCCCTACTTAGTTCAGGGAATGACACCGAGGGGGGGGGGGGGGTAAGTTACATGTGCACAATCAGTGATACTTACTTGGTAGGACCACCTATCTGGAACAACTGTCAGGAGTTAGTCATCTCATGTGGTAAGTGAACATTATTTCAGGGATTCCTTTTCCAGGATACTTTCAGATACTTGATAAGGAAAAATGGCATTAATTCATAATTAGGTTATTTTGAATCACACCTAAGGGAGCTATCAATCACCTGTGCTTCCTTTGTGATACCAATTTACTAGAATGATCTTGGTCTATCTTACGATAACACAATATTTTTAATGTTATTTTTATATGAGTGATGTGGTTTTTAATCTAAAATGATAGGTATGGACTTTGTAAATAAAGCTCAAATGTCACCTTCTTGTAATTGTTTTTCCAACCCCCACAGACAGAGCCCGTATCCGTGTAGAGAGTCCATCCCTTGGCGAGACACGTCTCATAATAAGCAACCTTCAGGAAACAGACACGGGCACCTACACTTGTTTAGCTGGCCCTATAGAGGGCAGTGTCTATGTTGCTGTCCAACGTGAGTAACCTCTTCCTCATTTCCGATTCATGTACCATTTGGAACAGTTGTCTTCTTGAATTTATATTTGTGGAAAACCTCAATGATTTTGAATAGCAGTTTTACTTTGCTTTTCTTTTGAAAGGTTTTCCTCTTTATGACCCATTTCTCTATTTCAACCTTTCATTAATGTAAAATAATGCAATACTGTAGTTTATAGTTAGATTTCAAATGCTAAGGTCAGTAACTGTTGAATAACATGGATCTTAGCTCAAGTTTTCTTGGGCATAGTACTCGATTGGTTTACACCCAACATTTGTTTCGATTGATGTTGCCTTGGTAAACAATGGTTTAAAAAAAATTAGTTGCCACCACTCAATGGGTTAAAACACAACTTTCATTACCATTGGAATTGCATTGGTGAACAATGGTTTAATACCACTGGGTTAACACTTCTCAATGGGTTAAACACCAATGGAATAGCACGGTGTAATAGGCAAACACATTTTCTTTTTCCATCGAACATTGGATTTCAAACTTACTCTGCGACCTATTATTGTGTAAATTATTTAATATTGAAGAAAGTGAGGTACATACTGTAGGAAGAATGATAATATCGATGGGTTGTTCTATCAAGCTGTATATGAAATTTCACATGACTTTATGAACAATTGAAATATATTCTGGTGCTAAATGTGATACCCCAAGTTTTTCCTGCAAGTTACAACAGAGTTCGGCCAAAAACCCAGATAAAATTTTGACCAAAAGTAAATTTTGCATTCAAATGTGTGTTTTAAGTAAGAATTTGATTCTACAATGATTGGATTTTAACTTACGGTTAAGAGAATCAAGATGATGTATAACTCCATACACAGCTTGAAAATAAGGCTTTCCAGTCCCAGATATTTTTAGTACTGTACAGTAGTTTCTAGGTGATGTGTTGTGTTGAGTGAAAACTGTACCAGTACAAAGAAAATTTGCCTTTCATCAAATAATGAGTTCTTTCAGAGAGACTGAAAAGAGCTAGAATTTGTTGCTTCATCTATGCTGTATTAGAGTCTAGTTATTCACAGCCAACTTTCTGAAAAGTATACCTCTTTTAATTCTGGGATAAACATTTGAAGAATAAATTACTTTTCTATGAATGACCGTAATGCCTATTGCCCCTTTTGTTGTTAATGAGATCATTTTTCAAAAGTGAAACTATAATATTTTTTTGTGTCAACTTATACCATTTTAAAAAGTGTTAATGTTTAGAATGGCAATTTCTTTAAAATTATAGATGAATTAAAAGCATCATTTCATCAGTCTTCTCCTATTAGATAAACAATGTTTTTTTTAATGGTGATCCTGTACATATGTGCCATGCTCTGTATAAACATAAATTTACTGTGGTATTTATGAAATATATTTTTTGTGTGAGAAATGTATGAAAAATGATATTTCTGTTTGCATGCATTTTGTCTGCAAAGATCCTGTTGTATTCTTTAAAAAATTTCCTCATTTAGTCATTTTTTACTTGGTGTGTATCTGTACATGTACATGAACATGTGAAGTATAATTATCAGATTCATTTTTCTACTATGATCAATAATCCATTTCTTCTTTTGGTTAATACATTTATAATATGGTAAGTTTGTATTTCCCTCATGTCTAACAATACTGAGTTTTGGATGTATATTTAATGTGCATTTATGTGGTACATTGTTAATATTTCTTGCCATTTTATGCTATTTAAACAAATTCCATTTACTCTGAAGTGTACTTTGAAAATGATATTACAATTACTGTTAAGAAAATGTGAAGAAAATGATAACTCAAATTTATTGAATTTGAGTCATGTGTAGAGGTTTCTGTAAATTATGTACACTGAGTATTGTTTATTTTAATAAATTCATCTTTCAACTAAGTTGTCTCTATTAGTCATTCCAAATATTGTATCTTCACTACCTAAACACCACCTTATTGATTTTCAGTATTTGTGGAAGCGCCGTGGTGTAGCGGTTTTGACTCTCGCCTAGTAATCAGAGGGTCGTGTGTTCGAATCCAACCATGGCCTTGCGTCCTTTGGCAAGGCGTCAATCCACAATTTGCCACTCTCCACCCAGGTGTTAAATGGTTACCCGCTAGGATGCGAAAGCCTATGTAGTATGTGTAGCAATTGAGTCTTGGAACTCTTGTTGGAATGCTCCCCAGGAAGTGGAGAAGCTGCATACATTGTATGCAGGCATGTAAGGATCCAATGACCGGGATTATAATATATATGTGAAGCGCTTAGAGACGTCGTTCCGATGTGTTAAAGCTAAAAGAACGTAGTTGCAGTAAAACACTAATTTCGTGATAAATTCTGTAAAACCAAGGTTAAGTATGACTATATCATCGTGGATCTAGATCTGGTACAGTTACATAAATTGAACTTTGTGAAATCATAAAATCTAAGCTGAAATACGATCACACTGAAGATCGCCAACACAGATAGGCACACGTGTGACAGTGTATTATTGTTGCTGGAATAAAGACCCGACGGAAGTGACCGAATCCGCGCTTATTTTGCTTATTTCTCAGCAATTACACAATTTCTTCCAGAATCCTTTGGCACATATTTTTTATTCATACAAACAGACACTTGGGTGGTTTTTATATTAGATTCTGTAAAAAGTCATTTTGAGATCGTTACCAAAACTGGAATTTATCTTTAAGCGTTATGTAAATGCGGAATATTATTATTTATTATTATTTCAACCTTTTCCACACTTTTCCCTTCAAATTCTGGATAAACGTGCAATTGATATTATCTGTAAGACATCAATAAATTCAAGTTAAATTTTCTGACCTGCATGTATTTGATTATAATAAAGCTTCTTGTCATGCTGCCTTGAACAGTCACAAGCTATAACACTTTATAAAAAACCCTCAATTAGACATGAATGATGACAAATACTCCACAAATATTTTTTAACATAGGTTACTACTTTATTTTTCAATGCAACATAGTTTTATAAAAAACATGATTCACAAATACGGTATAAAAGAAATGACAGAAATTAAATGGAAAATCAAATATGTTAAATTGTTTTCTCCTTGAGAGATCCTAATCCTTAAGTATTACTGTGAATGCTTCATTCACTTGTTTCATATCTTAAATTACGGCCCCTACATCATGGATGGTCTGGCACAGAAAAAAAATGCAAGGGGGGGGGTGCAAAATGCAGAATAATTACTAATAGTTACCAAATTTTTTATATTTTTAAATGTTTCCTTTTCTGATGATCTAGAAAAAATATCTTCAATATGACCCCACCGCAATGCTGTAAATTCAATTGCGCCAATCCTCACGAATTGGTGATTCTAAGTTCATAGTTCAGAGCCTAGGGGGGGGGGGGGGGTTACCAGGATCATAATAATATAAGAAGTCCTCCCAAATAAAATAGTTGCTTTGGACAAGTAGAAAAATAGTAAAACAAGCTTAATGATTATAATAATACAAGTACTCCCAAACCAAACCTGATTTGTATGAATAAAAAAAAGTTAAATCAAGCATAATTAATTTTTTTTTTCAAATACATTCTTGTATTAAGTTTGTACCAAATATTGATTGTTGTCTTGGCTAGTCATCAGGAAACTACTTACCATATTGTCTACTTAAACCAAATGGGTGTACAAAACCTGTGGGTATGACAGAAAGCTGATAGTGGTCAAATTCTGTAATTTGATTGTATTTGAATAGGGGACACAGTTTTCCTCATGAACTTGATGGTATGAAAGAAAAACTTTTCGTGCTTGCTATAAAACGTCTGCAGTTCCTGTTATGGTAGGACCAGGATAAATTTACCTGTACAGTATATAATAGGTTTTTCTTCCTGTGATTCAAGGTTGGGAATACAAGAGATCATATTTCTTTTACATTGGATATTTGATGCATTTAATCACAAAATGACTTTTAATCCATTGGATATTAAGTCTGCATATACTGTATGTGAGCTGGAGTCTGTAGCAAAATCATTCAGACTCCAACGGGTAAAGGGAAAGTCATCAAAATTTGTTCTTTGTGATGTTGAATTTTATTTTGTAATCTTAAGAAAGGCTTTTTGCAGAAATCATTCTTTTTTCAAAAATAATGTTAATGATAATTCATGAAATTTAAAATGCAAAATATTAAAATTTTTACCAGAGTGGTATAGGCAATTTTGCGTTATTGTGTGTTGGTAGTGTGGGGGTAATGTGTGTGTATGTTGTAATTACTGGGGTCACTCAAAAAAAAAAATACAATATAGCAGATAATTTCTAAATTATAGAACTACTGGCATAAAAAGCTTTACACCTTAATAAAATCCATGTCCATGGCTTACCCAATGTAATTTTAATGCAGAAACTGAAGGGTTTGAAAGAAGAAGGGGCTTAGTGGGATTCGAGATGGCATCACTACTTAATGTGGTTTAGACATTTGTTCATGAGCTTTAAAAGATGATGTATGGATACAGTCAAACCTGCTCTAGAGAAAACCTGTAAAGAAGGTCTACCTGTCTATATAGGCCACAAGTATGGTTTTTGATAGAGAAAACTGTCCATAAAAACCACATGGCGGTGTTTCACAAAGAATTAAGTGTGACATACAGTCATGAGTAAATGCCAACACACACATGTTTGAAAGGGGAAGGGGGGGGGGGGGCTGAAAGAAATGTTGAAAACCACAAATTGTAGGTCTTCTCGTACCCCTAAAAAATTTGACAAGCAAAAAGAAGAAGAAAAACAAGTTATAAATTAATACATTTTTTGTCGTTTTGTACCCAACACAAAAAAGAAATTGAGTTTAATACCTAACCTGATTGACTGATACATGGTCCCGTAATCATGATCTGACCAATAAGGTGATCCGTTATATACTGCACACAACTGAAATTTAAAAGTGCGACGTTTCAATGTTTGTGAAACACCCCCTTGTCATTAACTCTTTGCCCACTTTGTTGCACTAAAGTAACATACAGCAGGCTGCCAACTTTGACTCAACTTACATTTTATTCACAATACACACTGAGTCTATTTAGTCGATTGTACTTACACATACACAGCACCCATGTGTGCATTAAATTTTTTATTATACACACACGGGGTTGTGTGGTCCAGTGGTTAGAGCATTGGACTCATAATCGCAAGGTTGTGAGTTCAAATCCCAACTCTGCCATTGTCTCCACTTTGATAAAAAGGCCCAAGAGTGATATCTGTCGTCTATTACGTCGGCCACTATGACTGATTAACCTAGACGTAAAATGTTTCCAAGGTAATTGGTTATATACCAGCTTGGCGTTTACCAGCAAAAAATGCTGTCCTGCCGAGTTCCTGCGGGAGTTACCACAAACAAAACAAAACAGAACAGAACAAAGCTTTTCTTTATGATTAAATCAATCAAAAGTTATTGTGAGTTGAATAAGCATAGTCCATGCAAAACCCTGTTAAGGATGCACCCCAAAATTAAAGTGGCAAATGAGGGTTTTTTCTGTGGCAGGCAGAGAGTTAAGACTGCTTTTCTTGTAGACATGTATGATTGTACCAATTTACATTTCATATCTAGGCTGTATTACAGAAATGCACAATTATTTCTTGTACTTGTATTGCATTTAATGGTGCACATGGTAGTAATTTAGGGAGTTGTTTTAGAGGAAGCTTTGGTCTTCCTCTTTAAGAAATTGTTAAATTAACCAGAAACTAGTGATGGGGTGAGCTTTTCTCTTGGGAAAGATTGAAGTTCAATTTAAACATGTCATGCATATTAGATTCACCTAAGTATGACCCCCTGACTTCAACTTTTGATGAAAGTTAATGTGATTTGAAAAAGGAAACAAAAGAAATACGTTCAATTTAAACATGTCATGCATATTAGATTCACCTCAGTATGACCCCCCTGACTTCTACTTTAGATGAAAGTTAATGGGCTTTGATTGAAAACGAAAGCAAACAGTTCTCTCTTCAATGTGAAAACCAGTGACCAATTTTCTATTAAAATCAGTTAAAATATTTTTGGTTTATATTTTGTTATTTTCCCCCTATTTTGTATACTATTGATAATGTCCACATACCCTTTACAAGTGTTTCTTTGAGAGGTGCTTTCCAGAAAATTGTGCAAGATTTGGTATGGACTTTGAATGCAAAATAACTTCAAAATATATTTATATCTGTAATTTTGCTGCTATGTTATTTAATGTAAGAAATTGGAAGGGAATTGACTTTTGGCTTCCATTTTCAAGCCAGGCATAAAAGAAAATATATGTGTAAATTTAACAAGGAACAGATATGCCTAATCCATCCTTCACTAGCTCATTACATAACAGTTGGGATTTTTTTTCTTTCTGCTACACTTGGCTTCTCCTGGAATAGACCTAACTTTAAAGTGAATTCTATCATTTTCATCTTCGAAATTAGATTATCAAACTTGAATTACTGCCTGACATATCCAAAAATATTGAGTAAAGACTGGATTCAAATAACTGTTTTCTTATCTTGATTAAGGTGTAAAGGGCTATAGTGTTCACACCCATTACAGGGGGAGGAGGGGATAAATTCATTAGAAGAATGGTCCAAACTACTTTGTCTTTCATTCCGTCTTTCTCTATCTCTCATTTTCTTTTTCCTCTCTTCCACATCAATTGTCTGGTTATCCCACTTCCTCCTCATACATTTTCATTTATTAACAATTTTATTCCCCATTGTTTTTCCTTTTGTTATTTTCGCTTTCTGATTTACTTCATTCCAACTCTCCTTTTTTTCTTCTCAAATTCCTTCTTTGTTTTGACCCTAGATGTAGATAAAATACCCCTTTTCTATATAAGTCTTGAACGGAATACTTTCTATATTCCTCTTGCTCTTTTTCACCCATTTATAAGGTGTAAAGTGCCCCCAAGTTATATTTTATTTATGTATATATATATATCCACAATTGGAACCCTCAAGAATCAGGAAAAAGGTGTGGCCTGAGTCTACTATTTTGAGTTTTGGATAATTACTCCCCCCAGAAAAAATATATATATTTTTTTTTTTTTTTTAATGACCAAGAATTTTCAAATTATGCAGCATGATTTTAAGGGTATGAATGTTCATGGATTGAAATTTAGAAAGAAAGCATTGGGAAATACATCAATTTAACACTGTGCATGCAGTATTGCAAATAAAAAGAGAAATGATACTGATAGATTCAACAAATTTGATGTGTACATGTATAATATTATAATTTAGTATATACCCCAATTAAACCTTTACCCTTAATTTTTCCTCTCCATTTACCCTGGCTTCTCTTATATCTTGTCTTCATATTTTCATCACATTTTCCTTTGTACTTCTACAGTATTCTATCTTTCCTATCTTCCCCTCTCTTCTTTAACTAAACCACTCCCAAAACATCTCTTCTTTTACTTTAAATACATTCACTTAATACATTTCCCATGTTTACCAGGTGTCCAAACAGTGTATATATTTGATGCTTGTATATTCATGTTAGGAAACAAGAGGGAACTTCACTTTACCATGAAAGTGCCCCTATTGTAAGATTAGTTAGAAAATAATTTTAGTTGATGGAAAAATTTGTTATTGTTCCTGGTTGTGAATAAGGATTAGAATTCAAGCATAATCTGTTTTGAATCAGAGAGATGCCATGTTAAATGAAATACAGTCCACATAATGTTGTTTCTAGATTTCCCGACAATTGCTCCTTGTTAAAACCAATGAAGTATGATTCACCCCATCTTATTTCCAAATCCTGATCAAATTCACAAACAGATACAGAATTACTCAGAAAGAAATATCCTCCTTGTCTGACTAATCTTCCTGAAATTATTGCTCTGATGATGAATTTCAATTGTGGGTTGTCAAGTTCATTTGGATTCTAACTTCTTGAGACAGATTTGGTCTCTGCCGCCATCCCTTGGGCATTAAACATCTTTTACAGATTTATTGAATGGACTTTTGTACCCTGAAGTAGGTTAATCAAGACATCGATAACTGTATTGAAAGGGATATCAATTTCTCGTGTGACAACTGTCTGTCTTTACTATGTGTAATCATGAGATTATAAATTAAGTTTAATAATAATAAATAATAATATAGGGTATTTATATTGCGCACATATCCACCTTGTTAGGTGCTCAAGGCGCTCCTATATTACCCGGCTAAGCTAGGCGTTCATAGCGCACACAGCTTTTTAAGGAATTACTTCCTACCGGTACCCATTTACCTCACCTGGGTTGAGTGCAGCACACTGTGGATCAGTTTCTTGCTGAAGGAAATTACGCCATGGCTGGGATTCGAACCCACGACCCTCTGTTTCAAAGTCCGAAGACTAATCCACTGGGCCACAACGCTCCACTATTATTATGAAGATGTAAACAGTTTTGTCAAAAATTTTGCTATAATCTATAAGTCTTCACTTTCGACACATTTCTTGCTCCAATTTCATACTCCACAATTTAATAATGAGACATTACACAACAGGGTTTATGTTATTTTATTGAAACATCAAATCAAAGTATTCTTAAAAGTAAAAAAAGAAATATACATCATTCATAAAAGTAGATGATTATTTCAGATGTAGATTACAGCAAATCGGTGAATTGACAACTTTGGTTGGAGATGAAACTTACCATCACTTTCTTTGGTTGCATGAATGTCACTATTTTAGTTAATACGCCTTTCAATATTGGTAACTACCTCGGAAACAATGCCTAACAGTCAATCAAAATCAAAGATTCAATGGAAGTTGTCATTGCATGGCAAAGTGACTGTAAGTAACAACATGTATGACTAGGTCCCCGTCTTACAAAGAGATATGATTGATCCGATCAATGTCAAGTATATGGAAATCCATCAATGTCATAATTTTTTCCTCAGGAAATTTGTACAATGTCCATTGAAAACAAGGAGAAGCATTGTACTGAATTGTCAGGAAAACACTGACTCTATGAATATACATCATAGCTAGAAAACGTTTTATACGAACATGTATTTTAGATCTTGACATTGCAGGCTTTCCATAGTTGTGGTTGATTGGATCAATCGTAACTCTTTGTGTGACGGGGTCCAGGATTAGAAATCAATATACCAGCTTTGCAGAGCTGGTAATCGTATTTAGAAATCCTTATGTCAGGCAAGAATCACCTGATTACGGTGTACCAAGCTGCCCTTCATATGTCAATGCATTAAAGATTTTAAAGGGATGGTCTGGGCTGGAAATATTTATATCTTGGTACATAGAGTAGAATTCACTGAGCAAAATGCTGAAAATTTCATCAAGATCGGACTACAAATAATAAAGTTATTGAAGTTTAAAGTTTAGCAATATTTTGTGAAAACAGTCGTCATGAATATTTATTAGGTGGGCTGATGATGTCACATCCCCACTTTCCGTTTTCTTTTGTTATTACATAAAATCATAATTTTTTCATTATTTCATACTATTGTGAATAATACGTCTCCCTTATAATGAAATAAGTTGCAGCAATAAATATCTAATGCACTAAATCAGTTGTCAATCCAATTTTTCTAGTTCTTGGAGGAAAAAATTTGAATAAACCTAATTTCATATAATAAAATACAAAAGAACAAGTGGGGATGTGACATCATCAGCCCACCTAATGAATATTCATAACAACTGTTTTCACAAAATATTGCTAAACTTTAAAATTCAATAACTTTGTTATTTGTTATCCAATTTTGATGAACTTTTTGGCATTTTGCTCAGTGAATTCTACTCTATTTATTTAGCTATAAATACTTCCAGCCTGGACCATCCCTTTAAAAAGTCATGTCTCAGCATACCACCATACCGTTAAATATCTTTCTGATGTTTGTTGCAATTGTTGCTTTGTTGCTGATTTTAAGGCTTGGTATGCAATTATATTGTTCATTATTTATACTTCATGAAAGAGTGTCATGCAAAAACAAAATTATGAGAGTGTAGAAAAATATATCAGTAATGTCTAATCAACGTCTAATTAGCCGTCCCCATCAGCGACATGCTTTAATCCAGAATGGATTAAGTGGGTTTTAACCGCTGTTATTTTTCCAGCCTGTCTTGCTGGTTGACTTGTCTATAGTGCAATAAATAAATGAAGGAATGATTAAATGAATGATTGAATGAATGAATAAATTTATCGATAGATAAGTAATTGATGAATGAATGCAAACTTAGATGGTTAGTCCTCTAATAATCAACTAACAAACACCATTTACAAATTGATAGATAATAGAAATATCAACCTAAAATGAGGCAGTCTCCAAAAGGATACAATACTAAATACATGCACTTTTAAGCAGGCTCGGATCCAGCTGCATTAGACAAGATAATTTTGAGAGGCCGACGATTGTGCAAAATCATTATGGCCCCTTAAATTGCATTGTGTCTAATCCTGCTGTATCTGTGCTACCTTTTAAGTGATTTAGCGATGCATCTATAAAAAAAGAAGTTGTTGAGTCATAGCATGCGAGAAAGAAGTAAGAACTCTCTGTCACCTTGTATAAGGGCTATCTAGAAGCAATAATTTCTTCAGGATGTGGAAATTGAAACCTTATTAATTACTGTCTATTACATGTTACCTCCTCTGGGGTATAGTTTTTGTATCCTTTCTGTAACCACATGTAGACATGGAAGAGTGTAGAAATATTAATTGGTCAGGGCAATAATAAAGCTATCGCTCAAGTCATTGTGTAGACTGTATGAGTGCAAAGTGCTCATGGCATCAGATGGGATATCTATCGTTGGGATTTAAAATAAATTGCATTTAAAAGAAATACATGTATGAGGTCAGAAGGGCAATAATGGTCTTGACTTAACCACAACATCTTAAAACATTGGCAATTCTACATGTTCAGAGAGGAATACATCTTTGTTTCACATTTTACATAATTCAATACTAAAGAAATAGTGAGTGGGTGACGGCACCAGTCCCCACATTTGGATACTGACCATGATGAGCATATAACTTTTTTTTTAATTCAGTGAAACTTTTAAATGTCATAACTTTCTTATTTTACATTTTGATGAATTTACAGTGTTGGCTTGTACTTTTTGGCTTTTTCTCATTTTATTCCAATAAACTTTTTGTCATTAGCCAGTGTTTGCTTACATTTGTATTTCAAACTGTTTTAAAAATTATTGTATCCTATTTCTCGATATATTTTTAATAACTCAAAATTATTTATCAGTACCTACAAAAAAATGATGGATATCAAGAATTCCATTTCCTGACATGAAGAGTTGAATTCTTGATATATGAAATGGCTTGCCATATAATTGACATACACTGGCTGAGTTGTTCAGGGGTGAGAGCTCTTTTAAGTGAATGAAGATACCATTCTGGATTGCATGATCACAAGGTTCTCTCTTTCTTTTTTCTTTTTATTATGTGCATGTAGGTCTCTTTTCACAGATGGTTTATATCTTTGTGGGCCAAAAGTGCTTGTACCTTGCAATTGATCCAATCTTGTTTAGTTGAACCATGGTTAATTTAGATCCAGGGTTATGAAGAAGTACATTTACATGGCTACCAAGTTTATTTTTTTCAGGGGGGGGGTGGTTACAAACATTTGATTGATTTGATTACAAGACTGTCTTCAACCTTTTTTTAATGGATGCAACAGATTCTCTGAGAAACTGTGTTAAACGACAAGACAGTGAAAGCTCCAGACACAACAGCATGCTACAAATTTGATAATCTATGTTGGTTATGACTAGGTAATGAAGTAGTAGCTGTCAGAGTTGCAGCGACAGTTTTTGAGTGCATAACTACATGGAAAGGATGAATGAAAATGGCAGGAACATGGAAGCAAGTTTCCAAAGCAATCTGATATAAAAAGGAATAAAAAAAAGGATGAAGGAAGAAGAGGAAGAAAAATATAATTAAATGGTGTGATAAGGAGTAAAAGTGGTCGCAAAAACAGGTTTAAATATATTTGTCCAAGAAATATGATACAGCACAAAATTAGCAAAGTTGACCTACAGTGTAGATTGAAGGGAAGAATTTGGACTTGATCTCCAGAGGAAACTTTATTATATCCTCCCACACCCAGTGTTGTGTCATCAACTATCACTACCAATTTAATCATGACATATTTGTGCTTGTTTTTTTATAGGAAAGAATTTACCACAAATTTCTGGCTAGTATAAGGAGAGTAAGGAAACTTTATTATCCTCCTACACCCAATGTTGTTTTGTCAACTATCGTTGCTGATTTTATCAATGGTGGCATTCCCCTGTTTTTACAGGAACAGATCAAAAACAAATATGTGGAAAGCTTAGAAGAGCAAGGAAACTTTGCTTTCCTTCCACACCTAGTGTTGTTCTATCAACTATCACTGCTAAATTCATCAGTGGCGACATATCTTCTCTGTTTCTTACATGAATGAATTGACCCAAAATTTCTGGCTTGCATTTAATGAGAATAAGGAAACTATTATCCTCCAGCACCGAGTGCTTTCTGTTCAACTATCGCATCAAATTTCACCAATGGAGGCACATTTCCTCAGTCTTTACAGAAGGGATACATACCAAAATTTTTGGCTAGCATAAGATAGTCAACAAAATTTATTTTCCTACTCTAGTGTTGTTCTATTAAAAATCCTATCTAATGTCATCAATTTAGGCGCATTTTCAGAAACAAATGAAGACCAACACTGGCTATCTATGGAGCGTGAGGAAAGTGTATCACCCTTTCACAAACAGCATTTCATCAGCTATCACTACTAATCATATCAATGGTGGTATATTTCCCCTGTTTTTACAGGAATGAACAAATACCAAATTTCTGGCTCGGGAGTTGAGGATATTGAATAAAACAATCACTCCTGATTACAGTGATATTGCACATTGACCCGAAACAGTTTGGAAGTCATCTTTAGTAAAAGGCATGTGAGGAGGGAGACAAAGTGTCAATGCCTAATCTAAGTTCAGCTCTCAACCTAATTTTATCTTTTAAATTGTAAAATTCTTTGCTCTATGCCATCTTGGCTGTACACAAAGCTTATTCCATATATCACAAATGGAAATATTACTCCAATCTTACTTCATGCTTTCTATTTCAGAAATTCTTTGGCTCTTTTTATAGGCTTAAAACTTTTTTCAGACTTGATATTTCCATCCCTCTCTCCATAATGTATGGATGACATAGGTATAAGTACCACCCCCACCACAACCACAAATAAAATAACATTTAAATCTAATATAGGTTTAACCAGTAGTTATCCAATTATTCAAATATACATGTAGAGAATTTTTTTCACCGTCAACCTAACACACTATTGAAAAGTTTTTTCCCCTGTAGGAAAGTATTAATGTTATGTTGCCTCTGTACTGTAGTACTGATAAAAGAAAATGAATGGTCGACACTGATAGTCTTAGAACAAATACCCTTCACACCCAAAACAATCAACTCTATTGTACCTAAGATAAGTTAACCAGTAGTTGCACAATAACTAGAAAAAAAAATCAGTTAATTGATTTATTTGTCAATTGAAAGCAATATTTTATATTTTGTCCCCTTTAAGGAGGAGTTGCACTTTTAACTGTGTGGAAATGTAAACTGTCAAATAGAGTGCATGTTGGAAGAGATAAGCCTGCTCAGGAGGAGTTAAAAACCACTTAATCCATTCTGGATTAAAGCGTGTCGCTGATGGGAATGGCTAATTAGACATTGATTAGACATTACTGATATATTTTCTACACTCTTAATTTTGTTTTTGCATGACACCCTTGTGTCTGGAAGTGTGACGTGTAATTAGTTGCACCCTGTACAAATTCAGTTTTTAATGGGGTAGCAAATAATAAAAAAAATAACATATTGCCTACTACAACCTTATTTTCCCTGTACAAATTCAGTTTTTAATGGGGTAGCAAGATATTCATGGCTTTAAATTTTCACCACATTATGAAATGTCTAAAAACTTAAATGATCTTAAAAGGTTTTGACCTGTCACTGATTAAATTACTTACTAGGCAATGAGTTCTTTATCTTGGAATGATGTTTTCACTTTCAAATTTGTGGTTTCATTTGGAGTTCTCCAGATTCTATAGATGCAGCTTTGAAAGATAACTGAACAAAAAGCCTTTTATATTACTAATGAGTTTACTTTTGGGGATATAAAGTCCCTTAAGCAAACCTGTTTCTTTAAAAATTGTTTTTTTTTATTTTCAAACTCTTTCTTAGTTTGCGTCTTTTTAAAATCTTACTCTTTTGGTTTAGCCTATAAACTTCTCATTCTTCTCATATCCAGGTTTATTTTACAACCTACATGTGTGATTCCTTCTGATGTCTTACCTAATTCTATTTTGTCTTTGTATCGTTTGCCTATTTTCTGTAATTAAATTGTTATTCAAATACATTTCATATTGTTTTGGGCCATGATGAAGCAGTCAATAAATGTGGAAATGAATTCAACTTGTATTTCTGTCCAAACTAAGCCTGGGGAGCCTTTCACGATAGATGTAGTCAGTGGTTTTCACTGACAGATGTTATAAGCTACTGCAAACCATTGAATCTGATTGGCTGAGAGCAAAATAGTCAGTGAAAATTGTTCACAAAACTTTCCATGAAAATCCCCCCCTGATATGATTTATCCTTCATTCTCCCTACTGCCATTCCTTCTCTATTTGATATGCCCTTCACTACGGACCCCATGTTTCTAGTTGCATTTCCTGATTTCAGTCAAGAAAATAGAGATAAAGATGAACGTTTGATGTTTGCTATTGACAGCCCTGACCTTCAGCCCCTTCACGTGACTCTAGTCATGAAAATAACCAATAAGATATAAGGATATGGTCATATTTATTTAGTATTACAGAGTACAATTGCCTTATCGATTTCAAAATGTCAATAAAAGTCAATATCTTTTAAACAAATATGAGAGATTGTAAAAGCAAATCAATGTTTCAATGAAGGAAATTGTCCCCTCTCATTTTACATTGATTGTTATGCCTATTATAAGTAGTGAGAAAGAATAAGTAGTACTAAATATAGACAGAATATGTAAACCCTCTTTATTTTCATAATTTTCCATGCACTATGTGATCACGTGATCATGTACAGATGGTGGTGGACAATGAAAGAGGAGAATTTTCAACAAGTGTTTTAATCCGCCTTTCTTCCATAAACGTCATCAGGGACTCTTTCCCAATTTCTTTAACTTTCATGATTTAGCTCTTACTTGGACTCTGCATCTGCATGTAGTTTGCTGTCTTCTTTTAAAATTCAAGATGTCATGGTCATCGTCTTGTACCCAGTGCCAAGTTTCTCTCATGACTGTTCATGTCATCTTATCTTCCTGAGGAGCATTTCATGAAGTCTGTTTCTACTGAATTTCCTCTGACACCTGTTATAAGCTACTGAAATCCTTGCTTTCCATTGGCTGATAGCAAATTTACCAGTGAAAAATCACAGACAAGACACCTTGTGAAAGCCTCCCCTGATACATCTTACATGAAGGAAATCATCGGATGAAATCCAATAATCTTGAGAGGGCGTGCCTGAGATATACAAACCACCCGTCATCCTTGACTTTGGTACTTAACCCCTCTTGTATGTGAGCTTGTAAACAAAAAAGATCATGTCAAACCCTTCCAGTGGTGTTGAGAGTTAGTGTTTCGATGCTGGTATTCATGATATATACCATCTTTGGATGCAAATGCTGTCCTCAAGTCAAGACATATTTCCTTGCTTATCATTTTAATGTGTTATACAAATTTAAGATCAAATGAAAAATAGTAGGCCTATGTACCGGTACTTCAAATTAAAAGAAATGTACTTACCTTTAGTACTTACCTTTTTATGTAAAGCTTGCTTTCTTGTTTTTTATTTTGACTGTTGTATACCGCTATGCATCTATTAAGATAAAAACTTGATAAATATTGAACTTGATAGTATTTTCGATAAATTTCATGTGATAGTATACAATAAGAATGTCATGAAGAACATAATTACAGTAGAAAATACAGTACAGATTGTAATACACACATTACTACGAAATGCTCATATACATTTGTGTGACTCAGTACCTACTTGCAATAATTATGTGACTCAATTGTCTTAAAGAGTCTTATATCCATACACAATCATGTATGTGCACAAACAAAAACATTTTGATTTGGAATGTATTACTTCACTGTTTTCCACACTACCACTATTTGGAATGTTTTATGGAATGCATCTATTTCTAAAGCTGTTAAGAAGAATTTCAGTCCATTATTATTTTTCCAGTGTTATGAGGATGTCTTTTGGAATAGATAATTGTCAATATCATTACATGTTGTATTTCCAAACTAAATACAAGATTAGTCCTCTGCAACTGAATTACTTTATCCATCTCATTTTTATCCACAGTGCTATCTTCCAGAGTGCATCGAAGGAGAACTCTTCAGCGTTCTATGCCTTTCTAATGTCAATATCAATAATGTTCTAAGCAAAGCAATCCAAGAATGGCAATTTCTGTCCCATTCATATCAACCACAGTCCTCTGATGATGTCTTTCATCCAGATTATATTAATAATACTTCTGTTCCGAAGCAAAGCACAATGATCTGATAAGTTTTATGCATCTCCTTCTCGTTCTTCTACAGCTCTTTCTAAGTAACTTCTGGGCCCCGCCTTACAAAGCGTTATGATTGATCCAATCAGTCATAACTCTATGGAAATCCATCAGTGTCATGATTTTTTATACAGGAAATTTGCAAAATGTCCTTTGTAAACAAAGGAGAACACACCAAATTGTCAAGAAATAAATGAATTTATGGATATATACATTCGTATCTATAATTGTTTTTGAACAAACATGCATAGTAGATGTTGATGTTGCTGGATTTCCATATTTGTGATTGATCGGATCAATCGCAACTCTTTGTAAGATGGGCCCCTTGAGTGCATCAATGGAGTGTTGTTCAGTGTTCTATGTCTCTCCAGTATCAGTATCAATCATATCAATAACAGTCCTACGTTGATGTCTTTCATCCAGAATGTATTGATAGAGTCTCAAAGTTAAGCATAAACATCTGATCTATTGTATCCATCTTGTTCTTGTTCTTCGATCACAGCGCCTTCTGAGTGCCTTTCAAAATGCATCAATGGAGATCCTGTTTTGTATTCTATGTCTCTCTTAAAATATTTCAGATCACAATTAGCATCCACAATCCATTGGTGACGATTTAGAATAAAGCTGTCTGGAAGCAAATTCATTTAAGCATCTGATCTAATTTATCCATCTCCCTTTCTTATTCTTCCGCAGCGCTCTCCGAGTGTCTTCCGGAGTGCATCAATGGTGGCCAGTGTGCTGGAGGAGTCTGTATCTGTCAGCAGGGATACGATGGAGCATTCTGTGAAATAGAAGGTAAAAAAGGTCACACCAGTTATTAGCATAATTAGAATTTATGTCATCTACTCTTCAAGTAAATGAATAAGTGTTTGGTACCGCAAAATCGTAAAATAGCCTTAAAAACGGACATACTGAAGTTTTTCGACATGCACTCATCGGAGTAAAATCGCATGAATGACTAGAACGCTAGAGCGAGACATTATATAGTAGAACCGAAAGAGACAATGGACGCTTAAAGGTGAGCTGTGATTGGCTGTCGAGGTAAACAAACTTTCACTCACTTGCTCATGCTCGAGGCAGCGTATATCCAGCTAACAGACCCCAATTCTGTGCCACCAGAAGGAGTTCGTAAGAACCCTTGCATTATTTTAGTTGCTTCGTCAATTTACGGCTGGTACTAAGCCTAGATCGTTTACCTTGACAGCCAATTAGCGTGCATCGTCTCTTTCGGTTCTAGTATACATTGTCTTGCTCTAGTATTCTAGTCATTCATCCAATTTTACTCCGATGAGTGCATGTCAAAAAGCTTCAGTATGTCCGTTTTTAAAGCTGTTTTACTATTCTACCTCAATTATATGAAGTTCCTTGTTTTTTGTGGCAGAGAGACATAGTTACAATCTATGCTCTGTAAAGTCTATTTATTGTGTTTAATATTTCCATGTTCCATACAAATAGAAACATTGGGCAATAGAATGCGAATCAGCATACATTGTGTACATATATTTGATCTGATCCCCTTTTGACAACCAATGCATTTTAAAATATTTTGTCTTTATAGTACATATATTTTGTTCTTTAATAAAGAAACTTATAAAAAAAAAACATGTTAAAAACATCTTTGCAGGATGTAGAGGATAAGAACAGATTTGTAAAAATGTGATTGAAATAATATATGCATTTCCCCAATGTGTAAGCATGCCTGTTGTTATGTTCGTCGTGTATATAGAAATATGTCCATATTCTAACTCTTTGAATAATTTGAATCAGAAATAGAACATTTCTGAGGTAATATTCCATGAGGGGACACATTTTTGGTATGTTGACAATTTGTTTTTCATGACAGCCCCCTCCCCCCAAAAAACCCACACAAATCATGATCTGCAGGTGAGTCTGTATTTCATGTCCAAGGTTATGTAGGTTTTTGAGAGGAAATTGAGAGTAAAACTAAGCAAATTGCCAAATTTCCTGTTTGAATTCATCCAAATATTTGAAGATTATGTCACATCAACTGTGTTTGACTCTCCACCTGAACTGATTCATGTTTGATCCCTTTAAAACAAGTTTCTATCATATCATTGCAAATGTCAATAATTTCAAGAAGTAAAGTAAAACTTCCCACACATTTTCTTTTTGGACAAATGTGCTTGTACAAATAATTTGAATAATGAAAACTATTAGAAAAAAAGATAAAATAACTGAAAATCAATCAAAGAATGAGAGAATTATTGATTTCTTAAAAGTGTCATATGTGAGCAGATGTCAAGTAAATTCATTCATGTGCTTCTGCTCTCGTAGAAAATATCCTGAATGCCAAATACATTCAAGCTCATTAATTTCTAACCAGATGGAGGGTTTGTTTTTATGTAAAGTGGAAAACCTTGTTTTTTGTTGGTGAAAACCTCAAAACATGATATTAATGTGGTAAATTATTGTTGGAGTATGGTAGCATAGAATTTCAAGCTGAAGGTCATTTTCTTAGTAGAGAAGATTCTAATGGGATATGACCTAGACATGGAAACCTAACCCATGTATATCTATTTATATTGAAAAAGAGCGGGAGATTATACATGTAGGTTTCATACACCAGACATGCCAACCGTTCCCTTTTAGAGTATTGTTCCTCTATTTTGCTATAAATATTCCATTACTTTTTTGTATGATTTGTTACTTAAATTTTTTTTCCAAACATGGAGTATGTAATGTATATACCGCGCGCGACACGAGCGCTGATCCGACGGTCCCAGACCGGTAAAAATCACCGTTGGGCCAGTAGCTTGTTGCATGAAAAGAAAAGTAAATTCTTGCCTACGAGCACATGTTTAAAAGGGTGAATTATACAGTTTTCAAGTAGAGTAATTTTGCAAGTTTTTTCACCGATCTCACTACAACAGGCTGGTGATTGTTATGTTGAGAATTTTTTTCAAAAAAAGAAAAAAAAGAAGGTTAATTGGCAGGTCTGGTAAACAAGTAAATAGAGAGGCAGTTACAGGATGAAAAATGATTGAAAAGTTATCTTTCTATTTGTGAATTACAATAAGAAGAGAGGGGGGTGAGAGGGAGAGGGATAAATCATGGGGGTGTTTTTGGAACGATTTTAGAGGTAGCGATTGTCGGGGGGGGGTGCAATAAAGATAAAGAGGGGACGTTGTCACAGGGAGAGAGGGGGAGACTGAGACTGATAAATTAAATTCATGAAATCATGAAAATGAATAGAAAAGTAGAGAGGGGGCAGCAGGAATTCAGACGTCTTAATTGAGTAAAGTCTGGCTTTCTGACCACAGACAAACGTGCTGTGGCTAAATTCCGAAAACCATTACTTTTGATTTCTCTCAGCTTGTGGTCTAGTCTGATGGATAATCTTATTACTCCTGTCTCCTTTACTACTCATCAGGTTCAAATTATTTTCAAAAGCTTTTCAAGTAATGAATTACCACTTACTCTACACCCAATTTGTCTGCTTTCCGTTTGGTCTCAACCCACATGTTTTAGTCCAAGTTCCTCTACAACCAATTTGTGTAGTTTTCATATGATCAAATTGCCATTTTGTCAATTTATAATATTTTTTCTTCATGATTTCCAGTTTGGCTATACCTATTTTCTTCTTATATCCACCTGGTCTAACTCCACTTGGTAAATTGCCAATCCGTCTATTGCAAACCCGTCCACTAATCACATGGTCTATCTTCATAGTCTAATGCCATTCTCTCTATATCAACATTTTGTCTAAGAACTGTTTGGCCCAATAACCATTTAGTCCAATCATCACTTTTTCTAATCACCAGTCTGTCTATGACTATTTCATCTCATAACCAGTTGGTCTTATACCTGTTTCCTTTTCATTAATATTGCTCGATTAATACTTAGTCCAATTAGACTAATGGTGTATGGACTGAATGGCTATTGGACCAACTGGTTATTAGACGAAATGGTGAGTGGACAAAATGGCAGTTAGACCATGTGAATAGTGGACGAATTGATGGTAGACCAAATGATAATATACAAGTTGGTAATTGGACTAATTGACATTAGACCAATTGAAAACAAACCCACCACTTTGTATTTATGATTAAATGAACTGTTTATGAATCAAAATGAAACATGTGAATAGTGGACGAATTGATGGTAGACCAAATTATATTATTCGAGTTGGCAATTGGAAAAAAATTGGCATTAGACCAATTGAAAATAAACCCACCACTGTGTATATATGATTAAATGAACTGTTTATGAATCAAATTTTCATTTGATAAAAAGCAAAATAATATTAATAAGTAGGCAAAGTGTAAATCAGACCATAAGACTAGATGAATGTTAGACGAAGTAAGTATAGGTATAAATTCCCTCTGCAAGCTGTAGAATATAAAATATAAATAGATTAAATAATTTTGTGGGTAAATTTGTCCTTTAAGCCTGAAATTATTTTCACATGCTTTAAGATATTTTCAAAGTTCTTCTCTATGAACCCCTATGATCCTACATTATGATTATGTTGTTCTTGCCCTACTTACACAGCAAGGAGTCTGGAAGCGTATTTGTTCCATTCTTGCAATAGATAGGTGGTATGAATTATGAAACATCTTGTGATAATTTTATGTTTATGATTTTTGAAAGACAATAATGCACAAATTGTTTGTTCAACAACTTTTTTTCATAAAAATGAGTCAAAGTTTGCTGCCATTCTGTGAGTTTCCTGAAATTTGTTGTTTGGGATAGCAAGTTGTGACATTAAAAAAAAAAAAATGTTTTTTTTTTTTTTTTTTTCTTTTGAGGCATTTCATTATATGTTAACGAGCTATAATACAGAATACGAGATGTGAAATCATTATTAGATCTATGTGAACATCACACAGAAATTGGGTTTGTACTGGGTCGTTACAAATATACAGAACATGAACAAGAAACATTACAAAAAGCTGTAAGCAGTCTAAGGAAAAAACAAGCAACATGATGATTAAAGTGGAAATATGTGTTTTCAGTCATAAATTTGATTTTTTCAAGCATAACTTTGAGTGTTGTATCATTGGCTATGTGTTAATAGTCTAGTCCTGGATTCCAGACAATGATGACCCCATAATCCTGACTTGTTAATCATACTATTCCTAGTGGGTGTTTCATAAAGCTGTTCGTAAGTTCAGGGCGAGTTTAAGAATGACTGGGGAACCTTTCTTACAAGCTAAATAATCACCAATGAACATTTAATGGTGAATATGATTTACCTCAAGAAAGGATCACCAGTTTGTAAAGTCACTCTAATAATTCATTAATCTTATTATTTCAACAAGACAAATATTTTGTATTTGAGCATTTAAAGGTACCAGACCCGACTAGCATTCATGCTATTTTCTGGTTCCTATTATCTGTAAACTATTTTATTATGCTTCTTTGATGTATGGTTTCTATGCTGTTATTGTTTTTGGGATTATAAAATTCAAGTTCACTTACGAACAGCTTTACGAAATGGCCCCCGGTGTGCTAGTTGGAGCTAGGGTTTGGCGGGGTGAGAAATACTGGCAGTAAATACTGCCTCAATAATTTTTGAGAAACTGGGGGAAAGAGTTTGAAAACAGGCGAATACTACAAAATATACTTCTTGACTATTTCAAGTGATTGCCCAGGTGTTTCTCAAGCATATTCTAGCGTTTCAAAGTATTTAATTGTCAGGTACATGTTAAGTACTTCCCAGTATTTACAACTTTTTTGCAGTATTCCCACCTTGATTTGAAATACCTAACTTTTTCTGGAGATATCCACCCCTGAACTAATATACATTAAAGTGAAAGTTCTTGGTAAGATATTATAGATATCCAGAACAATTCTAAATACTTTGTTTGGTAAAAGGATAATTGAGATAAAAAAATCTGGGTATTTCTCAAAGTCTTTGTAACTCACTATAATTCTAGTTCAAATGTTCATTGATATGTTGGTTGATTGTGTATATGTTTGTGCATAATTCATAGTACACCAAATTAATATGGTCTTAATCTACTACCAATCGTATTATAATTGGAATTTAGTACCACTCACCTTTATGTATACCATGCAATTCAATAATACTTTGGTCCTCTTGGTGAAACTGTTCTTATACAAATCGTTCAAGATAGATGTATCAATGAAGCACAGACAATAAGTTGGTAGTCCACGTCAGATCAAGTAGTGTCATGGCAACAAGTAATTTTCCAAGCACAGAGATTCCTTCAAATTTCACTAAAAACATTTGCTGACCAGTGGAAAGAGTCCAAATACTTTTTCCAATGTATTTAACATGCCATCTGAGGTTGGGTCGAAAACGGGGTTATCTGATTCCGAAGCAGATTGCTTATGAAATGAAAATCACTTTATTGTACAATAAGTTATGTGGTTGTATCGTGATGCAGTTGAGAGGAACAACATTTTGAATACTTCCGCTCTTCTTGATAAAACACTAAACAGAAAGTTTGGAGTGTTAACAGATGTGTATCTTAACCAGGTATTGTTTTATTATCCCTCACGATTGCAAAAATGGAAAGCAGAAGAAGTTTTTGATGGAGGAGCAGAATTCAAGAAAGATGTCAAGAAAAACTGGTATGCGTTCTGTGGACATTTAAGACTATTTCCAAATGGTTTGTACGGAACAATGCAAGCCATAATAGCAAATTTTTCTACCTCTTGAACAGGTATCCCTCTTCATGGTTGCACAAAATTAAAAGCAGAGGAGTTGCTCCTACCAGAGCACAGTTCAGGATATATCAAGAAAAACTAGTATACATTCTGTAGATTTGTTTATCCTCCAAATTTTTAAGACAGACGAGAGAGATGATGACACATCTTTCTACCTCTTGCACTGGCATCCCTCCTCACGTTTGCAAAAAATGGAGAGTAAGAAAGTTGTTCCCATCAGAGCAGATTTCAAGAAGAATATTAAGAAAAACTAGTATGCCTTCTGTAAGACTTGTTTGTCCTCCACCAAATGTTTAAGACAAACAAATGTTTAAGACAAACATGAGAGACGATGACACATCTTTCTACCTCTCGCACCGGTATCTCTCCTCACGTTTGCACAAAATGGAAAGTAGGAGTTGATCCCACCAGAGCAGAGTTCAGGAAAAAAATATTAAGATAAACCAGTATGCCTTCTGTAGACTTGTTTGTCCTCTAAATGTTTAAGACAGACGTGAGAGATGATGTCACATCTTTCTACCTTTTGCGCCGCCGGTATCTCTCCTCACGTTTGCACAAAATGGAAAGTAGGAAAGTAGGAGGAGTTGATCCCTCCAGAGCAGAGTTCAAGAAAAATATCAAGAAAAACTAGTATGCCTATTTCCAAATGTTTTGTACAGAAAGACGCAAGACATAATGACACATCCTTCTACCTTGTACTCCAGAATCCCTCCTCCCATTTGCACAAAATGGAAAGTAGGAGGAGTTGCTCTCACCAGAGCAGAGTTCAAGTGGAGTCACTTTGAATGGTTGCTAATTCAGGATATGAATTGTTTTCCTCCCTTCCCAGATACGTGCCAGCCTGGCTGCCTGAACGGAGGGACCTGCGACAGGGGACTGTGCATATGCCCTGCCGGTATCGGTGGTGTGTTCTGTCAACTGAGACTGGGTGAGTCAAGGGGGGAGTGGGTGGTAGGGGAAATGGGCTGGGGTCAGTAAGGAGAGCAAGGAAATGGCTAGGAAAGAGAGAGAGAGACATAGAGGGGGGATGGATTGGTTGATTATTGAGAACAATGGACAGAAAAAAACAGCATTATTATTGCTTTCTTTCATTTCTGGGACAAGTTTCAGTATACACTCTAGGAACAATCTACTCTACCTTGTAATGTTAAGAAAATTATATGTAAATAGGTAAATGTTTTGATCGGAATATTGTTAGACAGGTAGATAAATAGAACAAGAGATAAATAGGTAGATATATAAATATGCAAGTGAGAAGGAGAGAGCAAGAGTGAAAGGGATAGGGATGAGGACAAGGGTGAATGGAAGTGGGATAAAAAAATTAACAAGAGCACTGATGTGCATAATAGGTTAAACTCAGGATAAAACAAAAGTACCAGTTATGAGGACAATTACATTACAGTTCAAATAGAACAAAAATGAAATAACATTATTTGTTTATTAGTATGTAATACAAATAAAAATTGACCAGCAGCACATAGAATTCAAAATAATAAATACTTTATTGATAGGAGGCATATGAAGAAAGAACATATTTTTGTAAAAGAAACACTATGTTATACACTAATACAAATGATTCCGAGTGTGTGTGCCACTAAGATTTTCTCACTCATATGTAGATCGAGAAATTCTGTGTATGTGTGGGAATATGTATGGACTATAATACTGTACATATCACATGGATGTGTGTGTGGATGTGTGTGTCTACAGACTAAGGGTTATTCTGATTGGTTGAAACAGCTGTAAGTTTTCCCCCATGCACCCCAGTGATTGGCTTGTGAGTCTAAAGGTTTTCCTTGCTGAATGATGATTGGCCAGTTTCGATGTGAGGTATGAGTGTTGGATAGAATAGGATGCTGGGAATTTATGTTTGGTTTGTGTGCTTTTGAAGTACAAGGTACCATTATTTGATATGTACAGCAAACAATAAAAAGTACAATGCTTTGCAGAAATGTTATTTTGTGTGAATGAGTCTAAGCAGGGAAATATCAGAGGCATGCCATCCTATCTGTTAGGTCATGCCATCCTATCTGTTAGGTCATACATGTACCTCAGATATTGACTGTTTGAACTAGTGTGTGTTTTTACGTCAAGTTGTTAGTGCCTGACTTTGTGAGATTTAATGTGTAAGCTCTCATGTGTTTAATAATTTATCATAAATATGATATGAAGAAGAATGGAGGAAGAGAAGAAGAAGCAAAATAAGCAGAAGCAAAATAAGCAGAAGAAGCAGAAGAAGAAAGAAGAAAGAAGGAATAAAGAAGAAAAAGAATGAGAAAGAGAAGAAGGATATGGATGAGAAAGTGGAGAAGAAGAGGAGGGAGAAGAAAAAGAAGAAGAAGGAGAAGAAGAAGAAGAAAGAAGGAGGAGGAGAAGAAGAACAAGAAGAAGAAAGAAAGAAAGAAGAAGGAGGAGAAGAAGATAGGGGAGGGGGCATAAATGAAAATAAATTAGAAGAAGAAAGAAGGGGTATAATGGGACACATTTGCAAGACGTTGTCCCCAACTTGCCAGCTTGGACTGAAAATTCGAATAACATTCTTTGGAACTTTGGAAACTTACCAGATGTAGTGTTGGGATCAATTTCCTGTGTTTTGGACAACATCGAGCCAATGTGGGTGGATCGTGTCAGAAGAAATATAAAGTCCAGGCTAAGATGAGGAATAGGGGAGTATTATGAAGAAGAGGGAGAGAGCAGGTGCAAGTGTGAAAGAATCTGGAAGACTTGGGGGGAGGCAGAAGATAGAAGATAGAAGAGGAAGAGGAAGAAGAAGAAAAAGAAGGAGAAGGAAAAGAAGAAGAGGAGGAGGAAGAAGAAGAAGAAGAGGAAGAGGAAGAAGAAGAGGAAGAGAAAGAGAATGAGGAGGAAGAAGAAGAAGAATAGAAAAAAGAAAATAATAAGAAGAAGAAGGAGAAGAAGAAGAAAGGGGAGGGGGAGGAGGAGGAGAAGAAGAAAAAGAAGAAGAAGAATAAGGAGGGGAAAATTGGGAGAGAGAATGGGGAAGGAAATATTATCAAGGGACAACAGAGAGAGGGGGGTAAAATGGATGTTTAAGATCGGCATCAAAATGTAGTCTTAAAAATAGTAACATCAGATTTATTTTCATTTTGATATTACACTAAATTTTAGTGTGAATCTCAGAGCTCTTTTTAGTTTGAACCTCTTCCCTTGTACACATGTGGTACAACAATATGCCATCTTTATAATGTATTTCTTTTTAACCCTTTCCACGCGTACTTCGCACCAATGCACACTCGGTGCCGTGCGAACTTCGCATTTCACACTCAACAAACAATGCATTGTTTCCCTCCCTGAAAATAATTCAGTACAGATGGGTTCATGGTCCAGCGCACAAAGAGTTAAGAAGAGTTGTGAGGTAAAAGTTTGAGGAGGCTTAGTTTTCGATACAATGCACGATTTCGAAAAAAAATGCAAGTTAGCAAATTTAATGAGCTAAGATAAATCACCAGAATTGTCAATATTTTAGATACTGTATGGAATATCATGAATTCAAGGAATTCTTATGAAAATTGTAACATAGAAAAATATAATACAATGATGTATGAAAGAAAATGGTCTGAACCCTCCCCTCCACGAATAGGCCTACTCCATTCACTCAGTAGGTGGTTTCAAACCGCCTCGATCACAAGAATCCCCGTTAAATTACAAGAACATTTTTAGGCTAAAAAATACCCATTAATTATTCCTGCATTCACACCGCACCGAAACATACCCTTTGGGATAAATTCCTGAAGTTAGGAGCACACACACTATGGTCTAATAAGCAGGCAAGGCGCGAGATTCAAAACCACTAGCCCAGCAGCCACCCACGGCGCCCGCGCCCAACGACATGCTTGGCGTAAAGTTCCCGTAAATTGCTTTCACATTGCCAAAATACCTGCGACCTTGGAAAAATCCCGCGAAAGTTCTCGTAATTTTGCCAAGTACCTACTATTTAGCGGGTATTTTGTTTCCGGGAAATTACGCGTAGTTTGCTTTCACTTTACCAAAATACCTGGTATTTTCTGATCGGGGTAAATTTCCCGATCAGAGAATACCTGGAACTGACAAACTTCGAGGCGGTCTGAAACCACCTTCAGTGATAGATCATGATGTTGTCTTGCATTCCCTCAAACCAGCTGTTTAAGATTACAGTAATACTGAAAGAAGATGTTTTGACATGGGAACGGAGCTCCAAGGAAGGTTTTGAGAACTAAACCTTGGACATGATTTTAGATTTAGTTTGAAATTTTTTTTTTCTAAGTGACAGTTTCAAGTGCCAATCTCCAAAAATCAGTAGGCCTATATTTTGTGGTTCAACAAAATAAATTATGATTTACTAGGTGACATACAAATGTGATCACTTTTGCCTTTTAGAGTTTGTTTGGGATGCTTAAGTGCAATCTTGTTTATTGTCTATTAAATCAACATCAGTTTAATGAACATGCTAAAAATGGACAGTGGGTTAAAAAAAATGCTTACAGGTGCATATTCTGATTGAGTTATCTCCCATTTAGAAGACTGAAAGACCAAGTAATATTAAGTTAAGTATAGCATTTTTCATTTTTTAAATATAAAATAGAATGCTTTGATTGTTAAAGTGACTTGGAACACATGATTTCTTGTTCTCCAATTCCATTATTCATGACTTTAGCTACAGCACTTCTGTTTTTAAAGATGTGCTTGAATGATACGAGAGGAAATGAATTGTGGTACATTGATACATTCGTGTATCGCTTTCATCAAAGTATATCAATCCATCACCTATTCAAACCAAGTGGTCTCTGCACCAAGTCTAAGTGTATGGAAGAATTGTCAGTTGCTTAGCTTTTATGCAAATGAAAAACACATGGCAGTCATTTTTCAGCAGACATTTCAACATTATATTACTTTACAAAAAAGTAAAAAAAGAAAAACATTTGGGAATGTTTGTAAACTGTCTATCTGACAAAAATAAATCCCAGGGCATGTCAAGAGAGCATATGTTTTGACATGTAGGAATGACTCATGTAATACTCAAGTTACTACATCTATCAACTTCTTATTACATGTAAGTCCGTTTCATGTCATGCATTAAGTAATTGTAGTCAGTTTGCTTTCTTGAAGTCTGTGTTCACATATTTCTGTCTTTGTTAATATTCTTATGAACTTATGAAGTATGTATGCCTCATAAACAAAGCAGTTATTGTTAATTATCGGGCAGTATTTATGTTCCAAATAACAGTTAAGATTACTTTCTTGTGTTTTTAATTGGTGATAATATGAAGCTTTGAGCTAGAGTAGAATGAGCGTGACACACATCACCATTTGATCAAAAGTGCACTAAAATTATTGAGTTCCATGCTTAATTGCACATGGTGAAGGTTTTTAGATAGTTTCCTAAACATTAGAGGCTATACTGGCCACAGTTCTCTTTTTCAATTTTGTCCGTATTGAAATGGATTGATTAGAAGGGAAAGATACTGAACTGGATCCCTTCTAATACTACATCACACCAGCGAAACTGACTCCAAACCGGACAATGGTATGTCATTAGAAATAAAGTAATAGATTTGGTTGGTCTTGAGTCGGTTTCTATGACGTGACTATGGCATTAATTGGGATTAATCAAAGTATTCCTCATAAACATAGCAGCTTGAAGGAAATGCTGATAATATGTAAATCATAGAGGCAACAAATATACAATCACAAATGATTAAAAAGAAGGAAAATATACTTGTTGATTGGCCATACATCTTAAATACCTTGTTGACATGTAACAGTCCCTAATTATTCAGATGCATCATGCAACATCCTTGTCATGTTCATGATTTTTAATGTCTTAAAAATGTAGCGTCATTACCGGAACATCAGCTAACCATTAAGTAGTTAGTTTTCGTATGTGATGATTTAAGTGGGACCTTAGAGAGCACCATTGCTAGACAAGATCTAAAAACAAAGTCTGCTGATTCATCGATGTGCTTCAATGAAAAGTGTCCATCAAACTCAATTTTATTAGCGAGTCTAATTTGTTGGTTGTGATTTCAATGCAGGAGTGATTGCAAGTGATATTAGTGATGTTCACATGTTGAGGATTTGTAACCCTAAGGCCCGTATTCTGAAGTCAGCCTGAGGTTTAACTTAGACCACAGTCTAACTGTGCTAAAATTATGGGGAGCCAAAAATTTAGAAATTCTGTTTATATTGTGTATTTCTTATGTTTACTATTTTATTTCATTTTGCTTTCATAACGAAGAAAAATACTTCAGTTATTATTCCCAGACAATTATAAACAATTTGGGTGTCATATGAGTTAATAAATTGAACGTTTACTGTTAAGGATTCGTGCCCCAATCGGCTATCCACAGTTAAACCACAACTTAAAAATACCAGAGTTTAAATTAAAGGGGAATCCAGCCTTGACCATAAAATGTTGTGTTGGGAAGGAGAAAAATAAATAAAAAAGAATGGTGAAAGTTTGAAAGAAATCGGACAAGCAATAAGAAAGTTATAGCTGCTTTAAAATTGAGATCATTAATGGTATGTAGATTTCAAATTGGCAACTGGGTAAGTAAATTATGACAAGGGGCAAGGACAACTTTCCCATAGGCCATGTACTTTATTATCAGTGATTTGTGGTTTTCTCGTAAGTACCCATTCCCCTAGGGCAGTGATCTAAATATAACCCAGGTAGTATGTTAATGTCCTCATGAAAGAAAAATATAATTTGAAATAAAACTTTTGGGAAAAATGACATTTTAGCCATAATATGTATTGGAGTACATGGAAGAGTAGTCCTTGCCTTACATCACTATGACATCCCATATGCGGCCAATTTGAAATCTCCATGAGTATAGTGATTACCAATATTTACAACTTTTAAAAATTCATAACTTTCTTGTTGTTTGTCCAATATTGTTCAAACTTTCACCTATCAACTTGTCTGTTTTTTATTTTTCTTATAAAAACAAGTTTTTATTTGGGTTGGATTCCCCTTTAAACCCGACTTCAGAATACAGGCTTGAAGTGATCATTTCACTTTGTTCTGATTTAAAAAATTCTCCTTTTGGTTCCTGAAAATGGGCTTAACATTAGGCTTATAGTGTAAAAATACCATCCCAAAAGTTTCAAAGTATTATATTTACATGATCAATTTTAAAACCTTGGAGATGTAAACCAAACTTTGAAATAATTGGGAGTTGGTTTCAATGACTATGTGTATACAGGTAATCTGTGCACCACAACACATTAATTCTAGATGAACACAGCATGACCTACATACAGTGTGTACAAAGTATACACTGAATGTACAGTGCAGCTAATAGTGTGTGTATAGGAGATACACACAACAGAAGGCAGTCAAAATAGCCAACAGACTTTTTGAATTGGAGAAAACTGGTCATAAGCTGAACCCGTCTACTAGACGGTTCTCAAAATCAGGCTAATAAATTGCTACTTGTATCTAAATTAGAGTTTCTCATCCTATATTGTGGTCTGTTTCAGGGTTTTTGAGGACAAATACAGGCACTCATACGCACGTTTCAACTCAGTTTGAGAATTTTTTTAATCAGCTGCTCACAAAGTTAAACGATCCCTTTAAGAATTTAAACTCTGATGGCTAATTGCAGAGTCTGTTTCACATGTAGTGATCCTCAAGGATAGCGAGAGACTCGATATCTGGAAGTATCAGTCAGAGGTAGTGCACGCATTTCATTTCACCATACTGTGCGGCTGAATTATAGCAACGCAAACCCAATTCCCCAGTGGTTGATCCGGAATTATAGTGAATTTGAATATAGAGGGGTTGCAGATGACAATTTTCTTAGATAAACCTATATTATGTGTGTTCAAATGATGACTCTCAAAGAATCGGGAGGGGGGTGTGGGTTCGCACCTTTTGCTCCCATCTGAATCCATTGCTAAATACCATAAATCAACTTTTTTATTGATTAGCTTTGTATCTATCCTGGTTTTAACCTCTTGTTAGTTCAGGCCTTTATTATACATGCACATATTTTTTTCAATAAATTTTTCTTCCAGAACGTCAGTGTCGTGTACCATGCCAGAACAATGCCCGTTGTATGAATGGAATCTGCTTGTGTCAGCCAGGATTTGAGGGATTAGCCTGCCAGTTTAGAAGTAAGTGTACTTTGTTCCCCCCTTCTTCTTCTTTACTTGAATGAAAGATCAAATCTCAACACAGCATTCACATCCTCTGGCTAGTCATTTATGTACATTTGTCACTCTCAACCCAGGTGTAATACATTCATACTCAGAAGGAAGGAATTCCTGAAGTGCTCAAGCACCTGATCAGGGTTGCTGTGCTTATGCCCGGGTAATAGTATGCAGCACCTACAAACAATGTATTAAGCACTATATATTATATTATATAATATATTACACTATATATGCTGTTATTATTATGATGATGAATCGTTGTGAGGTCGGGAGTTCAAGCCCCGGCCGCCTCAGACCAAAGATGGGAGTTGCTGTTCCCAGTTTGGCATTCACCGATTGAAGGGATAGTGCTACATCGATCTGACGCTGTACAGTTGCTGCCAGGCCCACGATCAAATGGGCCAAAAGAATTTTCGGAGTATTTTTTTTTCAGATTTCATTTTGAACATTAATATATTGATTTTCATTTTCATTATTATTTTTGTTATAATCATCATTATTTTTATAATTGTAATTATTATTATTACTTTATATTTATTCTTTTTAAGAGCGTGATTGCCCAGAGCTTTGTCAGCACGGAGGAACCTGCATCAATGGAACGTGTTACTGCTTGGCTGGATACCTTGGTGAATTCTGCGAGATCAGACGTAAGTTCACCCATCGGCTATTGGGGGAGTGTTTCACGAAACATCATGTCCGTGATTTTCACTGACAAATTTATTCTGAGCCAATCACATGCAAGGATTTCAGTAGCTTATAAGAATAGTCAAGGAAAACCACTGACTATCTTTTGATGGAATTCTCCTCCAGATATATGTATGAGCCAACATTTTGGTAGATAATACTTAATCCTTTGCGTGCTGATTTTCCTATCTTGCGCATTCATACAATTGAATTCAACAATCGTAATAATTAGTTTTCTTCCCTAACTTCAAATGTGATAAGTTAATTAAAGGCAATAGTTCTTGGATAACATCTATATAATAATAATAAGTATCAATGGTGCAATATGGAAATCTTGAATTATAAAGAAAATAACATGGAAACAATCATTATTATCCCCCCAAAATTAATTCAGTGTGCAAAGAGTTAACAGTAATTTATGACATAATTCAAATGTCACTATTTTGGTTTGGTTTTCATCGGTAGCAGTATTCACGCAAAAGTGGAAAGGTGGCAATTCTCTGTATATGACTAGTGATAAGTTAATTTATGAAAAAAAATCAGCGTATCTTGTATTGTATACAATTATGAATAGCTGATTACCTGATGAAAATACAAATGAATAAAGGGTAATAACATTGCAAACAAATTCAAAATCTTCACTGAAAACAAAATAGGTAGAATGATCATAAACTAAGTAGTAAGGTTTACAGAGCGGGGTAATTCTGTCAGCCAGTAAAGTGGCATTATATTTTTTTAGAAGCAGAAATAGCACAGAAACTACCCAAGAACAAATAAACTAAAAAAAAAAATGAAGCACAAAAAAGTTGCATGACCACTATTAGCATTTAGATAACATTGAATGTAATTGATTTGAATCTTGTCTTTTGTCCCTCCATATAGCTGTTGAATGTATCCCTAGCTGTATCAATGGAGGATTCTGTAACAGCGGAGTGTGCATCTGCCCTGATGGCTATACAGGACCTTCTTGCGAAGTATCAGGTATGGTGTCCTCAAATACATTTATGCTAATTGTCATTTCATTTATTTATTCTGCATTGTATTATACTGCTATTTATGGTAGACCTTAATGATTCCATGCTAAGTATTATTAATTCTTAGTACAAATGATTTTAAAGCTGATATGTTATCATTCAATAGTTTTATGCTTATTGTTATTTCATTCTCTGTTGCATCGATAACAATCGTTTTGCCTCCAAATTTGAGTTTATAGCATTTAATTGTAAGCAAATTTTGAATATCGTCAATGTTGCATCCATATTATTTCGGATTCTTTACATCTCCCCTTGAGTGCTTGGAGGTGACAAAAAAATTATTATTATCCTCTATAATCCAACATGACTATGGTGTTTGCAAAATGTCTGTGGGTGTCCTCTTTCAGCAGGAATTCCATGATAAAGGCATTTTGCATCTTTTCATGATGAAATCATTATGATAAATAAAACGCAACTGATGGGTCCACTGCAGGCAAGGCATGGCTCTTATTTTTGACATGCCTTGTTATTCCTTTGGACACGTGACTTTAAGTAGTGTTACATTTTACTGTTAAAGTTGCAGACAGCATTCTTGAAATCGTGTGTGGGCTGGATCCAAGTGAATCAAGTCTTTGGCAAAATGAGGAAATTGGTGTCATTTCATATTATATCAAGAGGCTAAGGAGAGAGATTTGTTGTTGAATAATTTTGTCAGGTGCTTTTTTGTCATTATACGTAGCTTGGTGAGAGTCTGTAGTGATCCTTTCCTTCTTGCCAAGTCACTAATCGTTTAAAGGGGAATCCAACCCAAATAAAAACTTAATTTTATAAGGAAAAGAAAAATCAGACAAGTTGATAGGTTAAAGTTTAAACAATATTGGACAAACAACAATAAAGTTATGAATTTTTAAAAGTTGTAAATATTGGTAATCACTATCCCCATAGAGACTTCAAATTGGCCGCATATGGGATGTCATAGTGATGTAAGGCAAGGACTACTCTTCCATGTACTCCAATACATATTATGGCTAAAATTTCATTTTTCCCAAAAGTTTTATTTCAAATTATATTTTTCTTTCATGAGGACATAAAACAATATACTACCTGGGTTATATTTAGATTACTGCCCCAGGGGAATGGGTACTTAGGAGAAAACCACAAATCCATGATAATAAAGTACATGGCCTATGAGAAAGTTGTCCTTGCCCCTTGTCATAATTTACTTACCCAGTTGCCAATTTGAAATCTACATAATATTAGTGATCTCAATTTTAAAGCAGCTATAACTTTCTTATTGCTTGTTCGATTTCTTTCAAACTTTCACCATTCTGTTTAATTTAACTTGTGTGTCATTTGTTATTTTTGCCCCATAGTAGTGCATTATATTAAATGATAGTTGTGCAATATTTCCATATTCATGTTGATGAATATATGATTATTTATTGATTAAATGCTATGTGCAATTAAGTCAAAGAACTTGAAGAATTGGTGATTTTTCTACCATCCTAATTCCAAGCAATATTTGGAGCCCTAGAACCAAGATTGAAACTGACTGTGGTCAGTAAAATCTAAGTATGAACAGGAATCCAAGTAGATATATGCATCTACCATTTATCTACACATTTTTTGACAGATCTGCTTCTTAAATAGAATTATGTTGATGAAGCAGGCCTATAGCCAGGGTTACCACTTAGGGGGTTCGATCCCTTCTTTTCCCTTCTTTTTTTCCTTGGTCTTTCCCTAATTGTGCTTGCTAATGAAAATTTTAAGGGGCTCGATCAAACCCCCGAACCCCCTGGCTACTGGTTTGTGAAGTAATTTTCTTTCTTGATCAAATGCCAGTATCAGTTAGGAAGTGGAGCGTTGTGGCCTAGTGGATAAGTTTTCTGACTTTGAAACAGAAGGTCGTGGGTTCGAATCCCAGCCATGGCGTAATTTCCTTCAGCAAGAAATTTATCCACATTGTGCTGCAAATCGACCCAGGTGAGGTGAATGGGTACCCGGCAGGATTAATTCCTTGAATGCATGAGCGCTGAGAGGCAGCTCGAGCTAAAGCCGGGGTAATAATAATAATAACAACGCACCTCGGAATAGAATATTTCTAGATAGATTGCGCTATATAAATGCCTATTATTATTATTATTTGAAGAATTTGTTTTTTTTTTCCATCCGAATTGCGATCCAGTCGGAGCCCTGGAACCAGGATTGGATCTGACTCTGATCAGTAAGATCTAAGAATGAACAGGAATCAAAGTAGATATACCATGCATCTACATACCATGCATGTACATGTATAAACATGAATACATTTTACATGTAGATGGACACTATTAACCCAATTCAGTGTCATCTTTTAGGATCAAAAAGGATATTTTTTTAGGCCCTCCAACTCCACCAATTTTTTGGATAATTAAGGAAATGGATAATTAAGGAAATGGAAAATTTTTCTCATGCTTGATGTCATTGACAATTTAGAGAATATCTATTTTTTCACTAGTAATAGTGTAATCACACTGTTCATTATATAGATTTCATGATAGGTATGTATTTCATTGCATTCATACATGTGTGCAAGCTATCCAAGCTTTCAACCATTATTGCATTTGGTCAAATCACTTTCACTCCTAAGAAAGTCCCAAGTCTTATCGGTTTCAGATTCTTCTGAACCACTACTATCATTATCTTAGGGAACAACCATTGCAGTTCAAGCTGCATGTGAAGCATACTCATAATGGAACAGAAATTGCTTGTCTTGTTGGCTTTTACTGAACACTGTCATGAACAGGTAGTAATAGAGATTAATCATGGCTGGTTTCATTCAAACTTTGCTCATGGAAAGCATCTTGTTGAAATATTTTTGTTTCTGTTTAATTTCTTCCTTCCTCTTCTCATTTGTCTTTTTCTTATTACCCTCTTCTTCCTTTTCTACCTTAAGTTTTTGTCTCACCTGCATAGCAGAGTGAGACTATAGGCGCCGCTTTTCCGACGGCGGCGGCGACGGCGGCGGCGGCGTCAACACCAAATCTTAACCTGAGGTTAAGTTTTTGAAATGGCAGCATAACTTAGAAAGTATATGGACCTAGTTCATGAAACTTGGCCATAAGGTTAATCAAGTATTACTGAACATCCTGCCTGAGTTTCATGTCACATGACCAAGGTCAAAGGTCATTTAGGGTCAATGAACTTAGACCATGTTGGGGGAATCAACATCAAAATCTTAACCTAAGGTTAAGTTTTTGAAATGACAGCATAACTTAGAAAATATATGGACCTAGTTCATGAAACTTATACATAAAGTTAATCAAGTATCACTGAACATCCTGCATGAGTTTCACGTCACATGACCAAGGTCAAAGGTCATTTAGGGTCAATGAACTTTGGCCGAATTGGGGGTATCTGTTGAATTACCATCATAACTTTGAAAGTTTATGGATCTGATTCATGAAACTTGGACATAATAGTAATCAAGTATTACTAAACATCCTGTGCAAGTTTCAGGTCACATGATCAAGGTCAAAGGTCATTTAGGGTCAATGAACTTTGGCCAAATTGGGGTATTTGTTGAATTACAGCCATAAATTTGGAAGTGTGTTGGTCTAGTTCATAAAACTTGGACATAATAGTAATCAAGTATCACTGAACATCCTGTGCGAGTTTCAGGTCACATGATCAAGGTCAAAGGTCATGTAAGGTCAAAGAACTTTGGCCACGTTGGGGGTATTTGTTGAATTCTCGCTACCCCAAATAGCGATTTCGCCGAGATCCGGGAAAATCCCTGTAACGTGCATTGCATTATGGGATAGCTTTTTCGGTATTACAACTTCCTGTTCGGAAGTCCAATGCACTGTTTTGCCATTCAGATCAACAGTGCCGTCATGCACAACAACACAACGTCGCTTTCGCTCGGAAAGTTCGTGATCACAATCCTCTCTTTCACGATACAGTTTAACAGTTTTACAGCCTTTTCTGCTAAAGTCACTAATTCTGCCCGACGCTTTCCATTGCACGGTATTCATCTGTCAGTTAAGATTTTTTTAAGTTCCGAAACTGATTTTTATCCATTTTGTGGTCGACGAAAAATTGAACGAAATGAATGCTGTATATATTTAGCGTCTAGTTGAATACGATCGTGATGTCAGGCCGGTCGCTAAATGCAAAATTTTAAGATATTCATTATTTGTTTAATTTTTTTATAACCAAATAAAAACATGAATAAAAATTATTTTCACGTGAAATATATTTTTTATTTTTATTTATAATTCAAATGGAATCAAAACTGACCAAATGTAATAAAAAGTATTATACTCTGTACATATTACGCTGATTGGCATCGATTTCAGCGTGGTGGAAAACTCAGTATCGCGAACCTCGCGCGAGCATGACTCTAAACCGGAAGTGGTGATGACGACCCGACGGAGTGAAAATTATCTCGTCTCGCGCATTATGAGATTTTTGTTCCTATTTGGGGTAGCAAGAATTGCCATCATATCTCTATAAGTGTATTGGTCTAGTTCATAAAACGTGGAAATAAGAGTAACCAAGTATCACTGAACATCTTGTGCGAGTTATAGTAGTTTTCAAAATCAGCACTGCTGCTATATTGAATCGCGTGATGCAGGTGAGACGGCCAGAGGCATTCCACTTGTTTTCTCCTTTTCTTCCTCTTCTTCTTCTTCTTTTCTTCCTCTCCTGTTGCTTCTTCCACCAATTATCTTTCCTTTGCTAATTTTTTGTCTTCCTTTTCTTCCACTTTCTTTTCTCCTCCTTCTCCTTTTCCTTCTCATTATTATTCTTCTTCTTCTCCTCCTTCTTCTTTTTCTTGTTCTTCTACTTCTTCCTTTCTTCTTCTTCTCCTCCTTCTTGCCCTTCCTCTCTTCTTTCTTTTTTCTTCTTCTCCTCCTTCTTACTTCTTTTCTTCTTTGAAAATTTTCTTCTTGCCCTTTTTGTATATAGCAAATCTTATTGGCATACTAAAAATTCTTGTGCTAAAAAAGTTAAAATGATAAATTCTACCTTTATTTTTGGTCCTACCTAGTTGGATCCCAGCCCCAGATCGTGGTTACCCCGTTCCAAGCTCAAGTCCTGGCCCTAGGAGAGGACACCAACATACAGTGTAATGTAAGGAGCAGAGATGTGGATGAATCACCTTCATGGTACACTCCCAATGGGACTCTCATTAATACCCTGGCAAATGGTAAGTTCACATGGTCAGTTTTTAGTTATGATCACCCTGCCTACTGTCTCCGAAAGAATAATACTTTACCTGTCCTTTATATCCCTACATTTTTTTAAAACAATTTTATAAACTATGTGTATTTCCATAGTAATTTTGTGAATGCTCATATTTTCTAATATATCATAAAACGTCAATTTTCCCTGAAGTTTGAAAGTCAATCATGTACATGGGGGATATTATTCTAAATTATATATTAAAATATATATATTAACAGGCTACATTTACTAATATAATTTTTTATCCAATTGTTGCTACTTTTTGTGTCATGATATTGAAAGAATCAAGCAGAATATGCACATTTAACAGAGGTTTGAAAAGAGAATTTCAATTTACATTACATGTACATTTATCTTAATGCCATTTTTACACAAGTATATTTGTATGTAAATAACCATGCACATAGAGGAATAACATTACACATTAAAAAAATTATAATCCTTTGCTATCATATCAATTTCCTTGTATATCTTCTTCTTTTCTGTAGGTGGTACAGGTCACAAGCATGTCAGTGTGATCGATGATCAGAACATCGAGCTGGTCATCAATGACTTCCAGATACATGATGTTGGAAACTATTCTTGCACGGCTGGACCACTCTCCAGAACTATCACCTTGATGATACTCCGTAAGTTGAAACAAATTTGTTGTCAAATGCTATATGATACTGAGTGATATGTTGGGCGACTCCATAAAATAATATCTCTGTATGCCCAGCCTCTGTTTTTCACAATTTTAATTTACTTTCATGATCTCAACGAATCCCATGATAATTTTAGAGCATTATGAACAAGCATTAGCGCAAAAATGAATCATTTCAAGATGTTCCCCCATATAGGGGGTCTGATAACATACTTATTGGATTTTTCTATCTTCCATACTAAGCTTGACGTGAAGTATATTTAGCTTTTCATTTTCTTTCACTATTTTACTGTTCCTAACTTTCTTTATCATATAAGCCTTATATTGAATTTAATTGTGGTAAGAACACTGTGTACAGCAGTGTGGTCACAATGTGGCACACAATTTGAAATGAACTTCACACTTATAAATTTGATTTAACAGTGTGAATTACATCTTCACATACATATTCCACTGTGTGATCACACTGTGAACACTTTCACCCTGTAGGGGTGTCAACAGTTTGACTTTGAGCATTTTCACATTATGAAAGCACTGTGAACACACTGTGAATACTGTGTGAGTACACTGAATACACTGTTAACACAGTGTGAACACACTGTGAATACACTGTGAACACACTGAATACTGTGTAAATACACTGAACACACTGTGAATACAGTGTGAAAGCACTGTGAATGAACTGTGAACAAACTGAACACACTGTGAAACCACTGTGAATACTCTGAACACAGTGTGAATACACTGTGAATACACTGTGAACACAGTGTGAACACACTGAATACACTGTGAACGTTATTTTGATTTAACAGTGTGAATTACATCTTCACATACATATTCCAATGTGTCATCACACTGTGAACACTTTCAGTCTGTCGGGGTGTCATGAGTTTGACTTTGAGCATTTTCACACTATGAAAGCACTATGAAAGCACTGTGAATACTGAGTGAATACATTGTGAATACACTGAGTACAGTGTGGAAGCACTGTGAATGAACTGTGAATACATTGAATACACAGTGATTTGTGGACAAACTGAACACACTGTGATATAGTGTGAAAGCACTGTGAACGAACTGTGCACAAACTGAACACACTGTGAATACACTGTGAATACTCTGTGAACACAGGGTGAACACTGTGAACACAATGTGAATACACTGTGAACACACTGTGAACACACTGAATACACCGTGAACGTAATTTGATTTAACAGTGTGAATTACATCTTCACATACATATTCCAATGTGTGATCACACTGTGAACACTTTCAGCCTGTAGGGGTGTCAACAGTTTGACTTTGAGCATTTTCACACTATGAAAGCACTGTGAATACTGTGGGAATACATTGTGAACACACTGAGTACAGTGTGAAAGCACTGTGAATGAACTGTGAACACATTGAATACACAGTGATTTGTGAACAAACTGAACACACTGTGAATACACTGTGAATACACTGAATACACTGTGAACACTGTGTGAACACACTGTGAATACACTGACTACTGTGTGAATACACTGAACACACTGTGAATACAGTGAAAGCACTGTGAATGAACTGAACACACTGTGAATACTCTGTGAACACACTGAACACACTGTGAATACTCTGTGAACACACTGAATACACTGTGAACACAGTGTGAACACACTGAATACACTGAATGTACTGTGAACACACTGTTTAAGTACTGTGAACACACTTTGAATACACCGTGAACACAGTGTGAATGCACCGTGAAAGCATCTTGAACACACTGAATGCACTGTGAACACACTTTGAACACACTCTGTATACACTTCGAACACACTGTTGACACATTGTGTAACACCGTTTCATTTCCAAGAGCGTAATTCAACTAAATTGCATTATTTTATCCCTCCACAGCTATAACCTGTTCACACCCCTGCCTGAATGGTGGTCACTGCCAGAATGGAGTGTGTGTCTGTGCTGAAGATTACTATGGTGAATTCTGTGAATTATCAAGTAAGTAAATGTATTATGAGAAACTAGTCACATAATATAATTAAGTTATGTAACAAGTGTTATGACTCTGTGGGAAGTAGTCAATGAAACTCACAAAAACATTCTATCACTGCGAGTGATGACTGATGTGGGAAGCTATATGCTTTATCACATGATGAAATTTTGATCAATCCTAAAGCAAGATTCTAAGTATGTGGAATATAATACAGTTTATTAGCTACTTGAAAATTTCTAAATACATCAACATGGACAGCAGGGCTGTTATTGATAACGTCTTTATCGATAGTCCTATCGATAACCTTTCTCTCTTTCTCAATAATACCCGCTATTATGTAGTGACACAGTGATTTTCCGCGATTTCACGGAAACGGCCCTTTGAAAGTGGCTTTTCAAATGGAAAATCACGGAAAACATATTTTTTATCAAACTGCACAGAACAGCAAGAGAAATTACTCCAAAATCTCAACAAAATACTAGCCACGAAAGGCGATCTCATCCCCACTTCGCTATTATTATAGCAAAGTGGGGGTGAGATTGTGACAATCCAAACATCGTGACTGCACTCATCTCCATTCGATCGAATCGAAAACATCACAAGCGCAAGCTCAACTAACGTAGAAGGCAGCTACCACACAGCCTAGCCATGTGTTGCTGCCCTCTATGTTCAAAGATGTACAGCACGATATCAAAATGGCAGATAGGCGAAAGATGTCGACTGCTCAGAACGATGTTCAAAAAGCCCCCAAATTATCGATAAAACTTCATCCAACCCTAAAATAATGTTAATAACGTGAAATGTGAGGATTTATGCTAAACATGTTTGTTAAAAGATGCTGTGTAGTCATTTACATCCAATGAACGCAGACTTTAAAAAGCATTCTTGGTAATGTGGCTGATGAAAATTTTGACCAACGCGAGTATGTGACATCGCTATAATGCATTAAAAATGTGTATTGATTATGTTCTTTTGTTGATAGTTATCGATATCGTTAAGATATTTTTAGCATGATATCGACACAGAATTTTCTCAACGATAACAGCCCTAATGGACAGTCATTTTGATCCTTAACCCAAAATATTTTCAGATATACAGTCCATATTTATGTTTCCAACTAAATATTATTATTTTCCAATAATTTGACACTGTAAAACCTGGGCCCCGTCTTACAAAGAGTTATGATCGACCCAGTCAATCGTAACTCTACGGAAATCCATCAGTGTCATAATTTCTTCTACAGGAAATTTGTAAAATGTCCTTTGTAGACAAAGGAGAACACACCAAATTGTCAAGAAATCAATGAATTTATGGATATACATTCATATCTCGAAAAAATGTTGAACAAACAAGCATTTTATATGTTGACGTTGCTGGCCGTCCATAGTTGCGATTGATTGGATTAATCGCAACTCTTTGTAAGACGGGGCCCTGGTATAGCAACTACCTGTCTACAAAGAATACAAGTATGTTTTCATTTGTATAATATTCCCCATTGAAACATGTATTACTGAAACCTATCCATAAAGACCACATATTTTGTCTCTCTTTTGTAGTCTTTATACATTTTATATAGGTTTGATTGTTTAATGATTTTTCTCTGTTCTAGATTTCACTGATACATACATACCTTGTGAACCTCAATGTGAGAATGGAGCGACATGTGTGCAAGGGTTGTGCCTCTGCCCTCTTGGATACAGAGGAGATACATGTTCTGAAGGTAAAGTACAAGAGACAGGATGAAAGCAATGATGTTGGTGATGATGATGATGAAGATGATAGTGATGATGATGAGGGTGGTGATGATGAGAGTGTTAATCATGATTATGAGGATGATGACAGTCATGTCCAAGGCTTTGTCTCTGTCCGCTGGGATACAGGGGAGATACATATTCTGAAGTACAGGAGACAGATTGTGAGAATGATGATGATGACGATGACAGCAATGATGATGATAATTGGCGTAATGATTTAGTGATAATGGTGATGGTAGTGATGATGCGGTGAGCGACTGTGATATCGTGCCTTTTCATCATCGCTCCATGCCTCTGGAATTCCCTCCCTACTTCATTCCGTGAATTTGACAACATTGAACTCTTCAAACCATCTCTTAATACTCACTTATTTCAGCAGATGTGTAATAATTAGCTTAATTGGATGAGCCTGCGCGTATGAATGTTTTTAACAGAAATATGGCACAATATAAATGCTGTGGATCATCATCATGATGATCATGATGATAATATTAATGGTGATGATGATGGTTATCATAGCAGTGGTGATGATGGTATTTACATTTGTGATGATGATGATGATAATAATGATGATGATGGTGATAATAATGATAGCAACAATGATGAGGGTCATGATGATGAAGAAAGTGATGATGCTGATGATGGTGATGGGGTATCTGTACTCATTTTTGTGTCTCGAATTTTACTTTTCACAGAGATGTCCTGTGATCCAATGTGTGAGAACAATGCTGTTTGTGTTCTTGGATACTGCCGGTGTCCAGTAGGATTTACAGGAAGTACTTGCAACGAAGGTAAGATATAGTTATCTTTGATTGATCTTTATTGAAAGGTAGATGGTAATAATGATGATAACACTTTTGTATCATGAGCATGATAATATGGTTCATTCATATAGTGCAGTTACAATATGCATATATTCTACTTTGCTTGATTCTTGGTATCATGTTATTACCCCGGCTGTAGCTGAGCTGCCATATATGGCTGACACGATCAAGGAATAAATCTTTCCGGGTACTCTCACCTTGACTGGGTCGAGTGCAGCAAAGTTTGGGTGAATTTCTTGCTGAATTATTCTTGCTGAAAGAAAACCTGACATGGCGGGGTTCAAACCCACGTCCTTCTTATTGAAAGACGAGAGTCATAACCACTAGACTATGATCCCCCCACCCAGGGTAGCCAATGCAGTCATATACATGTACCAATGAACATGATTTATTTTAATAATATCATGAGGCAGATTCTTTACCACTGTCTGAGCCACCATGTCAGTGACGACTTTTGACCTCTTACATTCTCTTCCTCTGCTTCCCTTAATATTTTGGCAATGATTTGTTGTCTTGAATATTTCACACATGTTTCATCCACTTAAAAAGTGATATGATTGCAAAGATGTGAAAAGTTTTAGCAATGTTGATACCTGTTTGAAATGTGATTTGATCAGAACACACAAATATGATCTATTTCGATAGGCAAAATTTTTTACCAATGGTTTTCTTGTTAACAAGTTTTCAAAATTCTTTCATGGAAAAGCATAGTTTTTGCATAAAGCACCTAATATACAAAAATTACCAGTGCAATACAGGCTTACTTTGCATAAATCATTTAAAAATTATTTGTTATTATTGGTGTTTTTAAATTCTTTAAAGATATCAATGAATGTGAAATCAACCCTACTATCTGCAAACATGATTGCTTCAACACCATTGGGAGTTTCTACTGTTCATGTGCTCCGGGCTATCGGCTTACTGCAGACAGGAAATGCGTAGGTAGGTAACAAGTAATCTATTTATACCTAAAAATTGGAAGTGAAGTAGTGTGACATTAGGTTCTTAGTTGTTTGTGGTAACCATGGTTGTCAGAGTATTACTGAATTATACCGTACATGTTCCTTTATGTTATTACCTCATCCACAGGCCTTGTATCACAGAGGCTTGCAAACCATTGCTAATATGACTTTTCTGATTGGTTAATGGCCTTCCTTATATTTTTCACACTGTTTTTTCTTCCGAGATATTTATTTCCATCAATTTTTTTATACACATCTCTATTTAACTAATGCTTTTCTATCTTGAAGATTGTTTGCATCCAGCAGAATGCTTTAATTCGTTTAAGAGGTTGACATTCCTGATTTATGTTTCACCGGCCTTGGTGGTATATTTTGATAACAATTAATATACAGATAGGCAGTAGTAGAGTCAATTCTTACTATCTTAAGCCTGATTATCTTTCAGACATTAATGGATTTGAAGGAGAACACTACAGATGATAGTTAACATAAAGGGTTGCACAACCAAGGTGGTGTTCTTACTTTCTTGTTTTTTATTGTCTTTCAGACATTGATGAATGTGAAGGAGAACACAACTGTGAGCAGCGTTGCCTGAACATCATTGGATCATACCTTTGTGCTTGCTACGAGGGCTCCATCTTGGAGGCTGATGGCAATACGTGTGTGGGACCTTCAGGTCTGTTTAAAAAATTCAATTGGGAATGTGAAAGCAGTCTTTCACATTCCCAATCATGTATAACTAAAAATATTAAATACAATTGATCACATTTATTTCCTCCCGTAAAGTAATAAAACAACATGCAAAAGAGAATAAATTCAAAACAAAGTCTACCAACATGGCAAAGACAACTAGCAGAAAGAATGACTGATATCAATAAATATGTACGGCATTTATAGTTCTATGATCTTTCAAAGCTTAGATAAATACACAGTTTCTGTGTAATAAATCAGATGATAAAATATATATTATAAAGAAATGTAAGTATAATTTGCAACCCACTCAGCTACAGGTATATATTTGGTTGTTTAGTCTGTCATGGGCCCGACTTCCAACGAAAAGAGTAAAAGTAGCTTTAAACATTCCCAGTCATCTGGAACTCAAAGTATTAAATGCATTTGAAATTCAAGTCAATTGATAATTTCAAAATTTACATTTATCACATTCATAATACCTGCACCTCCATCAGACCTGACTGAACCACTCATGTTGATTATTTCCCATTGCCTTTTTACAGGTTGTGTGTATGAGAACCATCTGTATCCATCGGGTACCACCTGGACAGTGGATGGGTGTACCGAGTGCTCCTGTGATCTGGGTGTCACCACCTGTACCGACTGCCCGACACCGAGTAAGTTGGAGCATGCCTTTTTTTAGCAACTGTGTATAGACTGTCTAGGTTTGAAGAAAATGAAAAAAAAGTTTTTAAGGATTTAAGGCTGAGTAAAAGTCCTCAATATATAATAGAGTTAAGGTGAAATATACAATAAAGTGGAAATGGAGTCGTATGGCATTTGCAAAAGGTTTATTCACTTGCACATTATAATGTGACCGTCATGCAAGCCTGTCAGACTAGTGTGATAACAATTTGGACAGTACAAATTTAACCAAACTCAGGAATGTCATTTCCTTCAGCTTTTTGAAATTGTCTGTAACTTAAGTCCTAGACTTTTACCAGGTCTCATGATTTGTATACCAAAGCTAATACCCTGCTTTATGAATTGATGTTCAAAGTAACTTTTGGTTCATCAGTGGATGAAGCTTAGAATTCTGTGAATTCACCTTCAATAAACGCCTGACCATGTCAGGCCTTAAAACAGTGAGGTCATTTCATTGTCTTTCCTGAATAAAGTTTGGCAGAGACCTGGTGATCACTTTTCCTGTTAGTCTGTTGGTCTCATTTCTTTATTTCTGCATCAGTTGTGTTTACACTTGGTGCAAATGATCCTTGAGTAATACCATATCTTTGTCTATGAGGATGATGGGGTCAAAGCTCATCTAGGGGTCAAAAGGTCCAGTTTTGTTCAACTTCCTCTCGTTTCTTTATTTCTGCAATCTGCATCAATTTTGTACATTTGGTACAAATCATCCTTGGGTAATACCACATGTGTGTTCATGAGGATGATAAGGTCAAAGGTCATGCAGGCCAGGTCAAAAGATCATATTGCATATTTCATTGATCGCAAAATCAGGCAAGACTCGTGGTTTGCGAACCACCTTGTTAAATTTACCCTCTCTTGTTTCAGAATTCCAGCAGTGCACTTACCAAGGCATCGAATACGACCACTCCACCAACTGGACATCACCGTTTGACCCGTGTGACCACTGCAACTGTACTGACGGTCAAGTGAAATGTATGAGGGAGATCTGTGATATACAGTGTGATTATCCTGCTCCTCATCAAACAGAATGCTGTCATGAATGCACAGGTATGTTGAATAGATTATTTGTAAATGTCACTTACGTATACATTCACAGAGAGCCTAACTTTGCAAAATGGACAAAATTTGCTGTTTTGTAGTTGTATATCTGTTTCATGTACAAATCCCACATGGATAAATTTTTCAGAAGTTGCTCACTGAGATACGTTGTATATTTCATGTACATCTGTATGCGGATATTACTTTTCATCATTTTTCTCCGTTACATAATGCAAGAAAAGTGGGGAAGGACAGAGAACAGAAAAAGAACATAAGAATAAAAATGAAAATGAAAGATATTTATTCATTGCATTATAGTATGATAGTAATAATATATATATATACTACAAGTCCTAAAAAAGTAGAAATGATGGATTTTAATTACTTTGCTCTAAAAAAGGTTTATTTTCTTTTGTTACATCATTGGCATTATGCCAAGATCTGTAGAAAGAAGTGAACAAAATTGAAAAGTTTTTAATGCAAAATACTTTTTAAAAATCATTCCTATCATCTATTGGACACCCAATATAACTGCTACTGTATAGTTCCCATTTTGTGATGCACCGCTAAACTTTGTCTATCAGGCACTACTGAATATTTGATTCTACGTTTTTGCTGTCATTTTGGCTTATACTTTCATGTATTATTTAAAACTACAATTCTCTTTTTATTATATTATGCTTCAGATTGTTTGTATGAAGGCAATGTTATCAGGAATCATCTTTATTTCTCTCCTATGAGTCAACAATGCACAACTTGTATTTGCCAGGTGAGCTAACAATAATAGCCAGATTTAATCTACATATTTATCTTACATTCTTTGTGAAAATCATGCTGGTCCCACTATTTTGTTTGATAACTGATCTACTTTTTAAAGAAAAACTTTGATAATCATTATAACTATCATATTTTCAGTCTTGAATAGTGTTAGTTCTTTGCTGTTTTGTGTCAATATCACCATGCCAATTTATTTAATCTTTGTATTACACTTGGCTGTAGAATGTGATAATCATTACTTGGTGAAAACATATATTTATAATTTACAATAAACTTAGGAGACACATACTCTTTTTTGGTAAATTTGTAAAATGTTTCATCCCCACATGACCTTTCCTTATGACTTACCATTGAATTTCATGCAAATGAAGTGATTGCTTTTAACCCCGGCTAATTTTTTCTTTTGCAGGATGGTAATGTCCGATGCAGTAATGTTAGCTGTCCTGAGATAGATTGTTCCAGGCCTGTGCAGGGTGAATGCTGTCTAACATGTGAAGGTGAAGAAAATCATAATTGCTATGATGGCAATAATGGTCATGGTGATGATGATTTTGATAATGATATGAGCTATGGGAACCAGTTGTAGAATCTTCTTCAGCTTAATGTTTTATTGCATTAAAGTCATGGCTCATTTATAATGATACATTATGAATTGTATCTATTCATTGTATGTACTGTTTTTATATATTCAATTGTGAACTCGCATTGTTTGTCTTCAGACTTGAGGAGTATGAGAATTCTTGAGAAGTATGTTTTAAAAATAAAATCTGATTGAATTTGAAATTTGAATTCAGTGATAATCTTGATAATCATAATGGCACTTTCTATTAAATTTAACCAGAATATGAACATAATTATAATTTTGTCACTATTTTAACACTATCCATTGATGTTGTATTAAATCAATGATATTTCAATGTGTTTATTTTGAATAGACAATTGTGAGTTCCAGGGTTCCGAGTACCAAGATGGAGAGACGTTTACAGCAGAATCCTTGGACTGCAGTGTCTGTACATGCAAGGCAAGTATTTTGACCTTTTACCCAGCTGACTACCGAATTATGGAAGTCGCATTAGCCATATTCTGATCTCCAGTTTAACTCAATTCTATAAATCTGTGTTTCAGCTATGGATAGCAAACTCTGGTAAAGATCTTTTACAATTTATATAGCACATTAAATCTTGAAAGAGAAATGCAGGAAATGTATGAAACATACAGTGTAATAATATTTTGAAATGTTTGGCTTTCCATAATTTCATTGAAGACTCGAATTGCATACCCATGCACAAGTTTCTGTTTATACATGTATGTTACAGAGTTTAGCCGTTTGTGAGCAAATATTTCCAAAACAGTTTTTTTCACTTGTAATTGAAATTAAAGTGTGTGAAAAATCAATAAATGTTATCTCTTATATTCTAGCTGACAAAAACTGTTGAATATAACATTTTCCTACTCGCCCATTGCTGAACAATGGCTTTAAGCTGTACATTTGTGATACTTACTAAAACTGGGGCTCCCGGCAAAAAGCCGGGGAATATTCTTGAATTCATGAATGTTCTTGAAATTTCTTGAATACAGAAAGGTGTCGTTGAATGCCGTCCGTTTGACTGCCCAGCTCTGAACTGCTCTCGTAACGAGAGAGTCCAGCTTCCCGGAGACTGCTGTCCCAAGTGCATCAGTGCTGTACCTGGCTGTGTTGATAAGTACGGTCTACTACATCAGTATGAGACAACATGGACCGATCCTAGGGATAACTGTCTCACCTGCACATGTTTGGTTAGTAAACAAGCTACTTGTACCTACATGTAATGGCCAGTTTTCACCAAACATGAATCACAAAAATTTATTAAAGGGATTTGACAGAATGAGAGGATGTGTAGTATCTCTTCCTCGGGTATATTGAACAATACCTAAACTTTAAAATGACTTTGGAGTCCCTAGTTATTAAAATAAGAAGATATCACATTTTGCTATATACATTAGAGCACCCCGTGGAAAGACTGACCTGTTGGCTTATTGTTGATTGAATGGCCAGTTGATCAATGATTTTGAATTTAAATCCTTAAAAAGTTGAAAATTATCTTTAAGAATCTTTGTACAAAGATTCATGTCTAAGGTCCATGTCCCTCAACAATTCTGAACCACTTTCCTGTTTAGTACCATTTTTGCTTTGAAACCTCCATTTTTCATAAACAGAACAATTGGGGAATAGGGAGAGTTGTTGTTAAAAACATAGTGTGATATGTTTTCTGCATAATTTGGATATATGCTTAGAATACATCGATATTAATTGCCATTGAAGTTATCATCATTTCATATTTTGATAATGTTCTTTTTTAAATGCTATAATAGAATACTGGAGAGGTACAATGTGCAAGGGAGCAGTGTGAGTTTAACTGTAACAATCCAGTGCATGTTAGAGGCCAATGCTGTCCAGATTGCAACGGTGAGTTCGTTTTATCAGGATTTAGCCCTGTACAATTTATTTTTTGTTTCATTCCAGGTTTCTATCGATCATCCTCTAGCAAGTTTTATTGTGTTGCCCAGATACAGGATTTAAACTAGAATGTTGTTGAGATGAGTAATGAAATTGAAAGTTTCATAATTTTTTTTTATTTCCCGGAGTATGATTGGGTGAGAGGCATGGTTGTGCGACTTAGTATAACAATTGTCTGATAATTTAGACTTTGTGTGATAAGATAATTAAAATGGCTTTTCATGAAATAAAGATCTGTAGGGCCTCGTTGCATGAAAGTTATCTTATCTTTGACACCTAATCGTAACTATCATAGCATCAACACTGAACAGAAGCACAGGCATTCCATCTGATGCACATCTGTTGGAACTAATTGTTTGATTGTTGCTATAACTGGCATTCATATTTAAAGGACAAGTCCACCCCAACAAAAAGTTGATTCGAATAAAATGAGAAAAATTCAACAAGCAAAACACTGAAATTTCATCAAAATCGAATGTAAAATAAGAAAGTTATGACATTTTTATTTTCGCTTAATTTCACAAAATAGTTAATGCACATTCCGGTCGGTATCCAAATGAGGGAACTTATGACATCACTCACTATTTCTTTTGTATTTTATGATATGAAATATGAAACATTCAAATTTTCTCATTGTCCTGTAAAACAAAGCTTTATTTCTCCATTGTTTAACATTTTATGGTTCAGTCAAGTTGGTCATTATTGTCAAATTTGTAAAAATTGAAATACTGTATAATTCAAACAATAAAAAACAAAATAAATAGTGAGTGAGGGACATCATCAACTCTCACATTTGCATTGACTAAATTGTGCATATAACTATTTTGTGAAAAATAAGGTAAACTTTAAAATGTCATAACTTTCTTATTTCTCATCCGTATTTGATGAAATTTTCAGCATTATGCTTGTCTGATTTTTCTCTATTGATTAAAATCAACATTTTTTTTGGGGGGGGGGGTGGACGTTACATGCAATAATTATACTTCAACCGTGTTTTTATTATGTTTCAGGTTGCTATTACAATGGTATTGGTTTCTCATATGGTGCTACATTCAAATCTGCATTTGATAAATGCGACTCTTGCATCTGTCTTGGTGGGGATGTCATCTGTGAGCCTACCAGCTGTAACGTCCAGTGCAGCGCCCCCTACCATCCACCTGGAGAATGCTGCCCTCTATGTGAAGGTATGGTACATGTATAATGTTGAGTAATTGTATTGCCTACATTGAGACCTGGTTTAGTGATGATCTGTCTATTAGGATTGAGTGATTTGATAGGCCATTGTGGCTCAAACTTGTTGTCTTTAATTGTGATGATTAATCTGTTTCATGATATATTTTATGTATTACAAATCATCAGAAGTATATTGCAAATTCTCTCTTGACGAAATAACAAATTGCATGATTTCATTTGCTTATAATAGAAATGTGATACACATATGATATATGTGCGAGTATATTAATACAATCAGGGTTCCATGACATTTGCTCTGGTGACTATTGCTCAGCTCTAAATTCCTTACACATATCAAATGACCAACATAAAGCCTAGGTTTAACACTATACCCTATCCTAAACCTAACATAAAACCCTATTCCAACCTTGACCCTACATCTTCGATTAAATTATGCCCCGAGCAATTGTCGCAGGAGCAATTGTCGTGTCACCACAATCGGTCTTGGGTATATTTAAGAATTTACATGTTTATCTTTGTTAGATGTGAACATACCTTGCTGAAAAATTTTCATTTTCATTAAATAATTATCCCATGTAGTTATTCAATGCATTATACTGTATTTGCATCATACTTGTACTTGTAATATATTTGACACTGTTTATATGGTACATGTATATTTGTTTATATATTTGGAAAATAACATTGCATGTACATACATGTACTGAAGTTCTTTGAATTCACTCATCAGAGTTAAATCACATGAATGAACAGAACGCCAGAAACAAAGCAATATATGTTTTATTGTGACACAGGAAAGAATAAGAAACTAAATCAATATTTTTTTGTACAATGTAGATTGCTATTTCCTGGGTCAAATCATCCCTGATGGTGAATACTTCAACCCTGCCCTCGATTCCTGCAAGACTTGTCACTGTGATGTAAGTTTTACATTCGCTTTAAAAATTGCTTTATAGTGTGAATTAAATATATTTGTTGCTCTTATGTGTGTTTTCAACGCAAAATTTCCTTGGGTGTTGAAGGAATTGTAAGCTCATTGAATTTTGATAACTGGAGAAATCGTACAAGAATAGATGCTAAGTCCACATCTACCTTAGATGATGTGTGTGTTAAAAAATATCAATGAGGGTATTCATGTCTTATGGACACACAGCCACGGTTACATGTATATACTTGTCTCCCTCCTCTAAAAAATCTGGGGCTACCCATGTGGACACACATGACATGAATTATTTTAACTACAGATATATTAACAAACATAATTCAATACAGATGATCATTTTTTATCATCTTCATGACAAGAAACACAATCTCTGTGTTAGTGAGAACTATGATTGTATAATCATGTTTATGAATGGATGATTTGTTTATAATTGTATAAGAATTTGACCAATTCACATGTATCCCTGTTAGTATTGTAATATTATCATTATGATTATCTGTATCATACATATAGTTCTTACATAGTAATATTTTTCCCATAAAATTCTCCTTAAAAGACCTTACTAAATATTTTAATTATCATTATTATTATCATCATTGTTACATGTATTATTATTATAACTATCATTATTGCATTACTTACTGGTATAAAATTCATTGAATTTCTTATATTATTTTCATGTATGTTACAGAAAGGATCAGTTCAATGCACTGAGAGGGAGCAATGTCCAATGCTGAACTGTCCAGTGACAACCACAGTAGCTGGAGAATGCTGCCCATCTTGTGCTGGTAAGATATCGACTCTAAGAAGATATTCCTCTTGAAGAAAATTGAAGAAATGTATTATTTCATTAGTTATTGTACAATTACACAAGGAAATAAGAGTGCTATAAGGTACTTCCCTAGATCAAAGTTAAGAAACACAAATAAGGTCTTTCTTACAGGAATCCCGCAAGCGGTTTTTCAATCATTACCAATTCTCACACTTTGTCATAGACGAAACAATGATGAACGCATCAAAAATTCTCTGAAAAGATTTTAAGCGCCATTATAATGGGGTTCCTTTTAAAAGATATGGCACAGACATTTGTCAAGGTAAATGTACCTAAATTATCTTATTCAATAATGGACAGGTTCAAATAAACGATGCCATCAATTCTAGACAAGGCAGAATAATTTGTGTGTAGACCCTACATCATCCTTGTGGAGCACTGTTCTTTGTATCTCACCTATATCAGATGTTAAACACGAATGATCATTGCTTTTTCTACATTTGCAATGCAATGTAATTTAAAAATCACTGTTTAAAAAGTGCAATCAGCAACTTATTAATTGTAAACCCATTTGACTCATTTTGTATCAATTTATTTTTTCCAATCTAAAGAAGGGGGTACACAGTTAATAATTTTTTGTCGATTGATGATTGAAAGCAGATTGATTTAGAATTGAGGGAAGACATGTTTTAGTTCATGAAACATAATGGCCCGAATTCACGAAGGTGGTTTTGAAAACCCACGGTTCAATCCATGGTTTATGCAGATTTCCTGTATAAATTACGCTTAATTTAGCACGTATCGGGCGCGTGTATTACATGTCCAATGCTGATTGCGCGCTTTTGTCACAGTGCGCCAAATTGACGCCTGTTACCATGGTAAGATACGCTATTTTATTCATGAGTCCACTGTTTGAAGAGTGGACTCATTATTCAAAACACTGGACTCATGAAAAAAAATAGCGTGGATAACCACGGCAACAGGCGTCGATTTGGCGCACTGTGACAAAAGCGCGCATCAGCATTGGACATTTTTTAATATGCGCAGTAAATAAGCGTAGTTTATACAGAAAATCTGCATAAACCATGGACTCAACCATGGGTTTTCAAAACCACCTTTGTGAATTCGAGCCAATGTGAGATGAGACATGCCTTGGTAATGATCTTTTCCTCTATCTTCTAGATGCCTTCTGTCGTGGTGATGATGGAAGTGAACATAGGAGTGGTGACACCTGGATCTCATCTTCTGATCCTTGCCAAGAGTGTACCTGCTTGGTAAGAGGACATGATGGATGCATGAGGTGTTAGCGGTGTAGTACCGGTGTTAGTGTTTTAGTGCTGGTGTTAGTGTTCTGATGTTGGTGTCAGTGGTGTGGTGATTGTGTTGGCTTTGGTGTTAGGGGTTATTTTTGATGATCCAGATGGTGATCGATGTTGATAGTGGTGCGAGTGTTAGCTTTTGAAGTTAGTGTTGATTTTAATTGTGCAGAATATTGTTGAAGATGGTGTTAATGAAGGTGGTGTTGATGGTTATTTTGATGATCTAGATGATAATCAATGTTGGTAGTGGTGTAAGTGTCAGTTTTTGGCATTAGTGTTGATTATTGTAGTGCAGATGATGATTGATGTTGGTGATGGTGTTATTGAAGGTGGTGTTGATGTTGTTCTTGGTAATTTTGATGGTTCAGATGAGGATTGTTTTGATGGTGTTGGTAATGTTTAATAGTTTTGGTGATAGAGATTTTTTGCAATTGCAACAGGGACAGATTCTACAACATAGTAAATCTATTGAAAATGCCTGTTAAATCACAATGAACAGCTAATAGGCCTCTGTCAAAAATTGGGAACCTGAACGGCTTATCATTGTAAAATTCTGAGCTGACGGAAATTGCAAATAAATTGTTTGTTTAGGGTCCAAGATGACACTGCTGCTTTGATTCACTGATATTTGACAAAGACTGATTTGTCATGAAGGGCTTTTGACAATGGATTGTCTAGTTCCAGAAAGCGTCTGCATGTTGGTTGCGAAAACTGCCTAAGTATAGAAATATTCCACACCTTTTCACATTGACCAATGGCTAACTCTTCTGCCATTCACTCTAGTATTCAATAATTCTCTTCTCTCTTTGATCTACAGGACACCATCATCAATTGCGTCCCTGTCCCGTGTCTGGAATCCTCTAGCTGTACCCATGGTGTCCAGATAGAAGGTGTGTGCTGTCCAGACTGCACGGTGTGCGAGTTCGAAGGAAACCTCTACAGGAACGGCTCCAGTTTCACTCCCAGTGACGCCAACTGCAGGAAATGCCAGTGTATCGTAAGTGTTTGATGTTAGATTATAATAGAATAATTTGTATATGTGATACTGAAGATATTAATGGTGATGATGCTGGTTTTAATACTGATAATACTTTTGATGACTGCAATTATGATAATAGTGATAATGATGATGATGATGATGATGATAATGTTGTTGGTGGTATTAACTCATTGAGTGCTTCGTGCACGCTACGTATCCTACTATAACATGCCACACTCGTGCTCGCACGCCTACTATTGATTGCTTTGTGCTTGCATTGTTTCCTACCCTCGCCTGCTTCGTGCATGACTGCGCACATTCGGAATTACAATCATTGTTACGCCGTTTTGCATTGTATTGCGCATCGCATGCACGCCGTAATTAGCACTATTGTGTACAGTGCGAACTTTGCTTTCTGACAGATCAACTTACTCACGCAGTTTACATTAGACTTTTACGAGTATTTCTACATTTTTTACAAGATATGGCTCCGCCTCCGAGAGGGAAGACACCTATGTTTTTTGATCCATACAAAACACTCCACAAAATGGAACTACTTGATACAACTCATAATTCAGCGGTAAAGATAATAACCCATCCATATAATAAGGACACCATTATAAGGGGTATGAAATTTCCTACAACTTTACTACACAATATTTTGTGGATAAACTAATCGTTAGAGAGTTACAAGCAATTGTAATCATGACTATTGAAAGGAGTGAATACGACTCGCGATCCCAAAATCAATGTGGCACAGGGGGGTTTTGTGGCTGGCACAGGGGATTAGCATCGGATTAGCACTGTGGCGTTGGGTTAGTAGTGTGTATGGCATGTTAAGAGTTAATAATGAAAAATATGTGAAGAAGATGATGATTAGGATACTGAGAATATGGATGATGATGATAGTGATAAGAAATATGACAACCATATTCATGACAATAGAGATAATGATGATGATTATAATGACTATGGGCATTTCCATGAAGCATGTCCTGGAACTCCCGAGATATAATACCCTTACCTGAAATGAGTACGATTCAGTATAACTGTGCCTGGATATTTCATTTATTGGACTTGATACCAAGAACACAAACATGTTATTGAGGACCATGATTATGGTGCTGATGCTGCTGATTATGATAATATTGATGATGATTTTGCCAAGAAAAATAGGTTGGGCTGTTCAATAAGATACAAGTAGTTACGTATGTTGGACCTTCTAATGTACATGTATGGAAGTATCCTGAAATGGTTTTCACTTCGAAGTTGTAAGGTTCTCAAAAGTATATTGGCTTGAGTAGTTAATGAAGAGAAGAAGAAAGAATGGAGTAAACATAGGGTTCCGACATACAAGTAGGTTAATTTTTAATGAAATTAACATCATGTAAATGATGCTAATGACAGTGACAGGGATGATGATAACTTCATTGAAATCTTATGCAATGTTTTTTCTTTTTATTTATGTCGGTATATGAATTAATACTGCTTCCCTTGTATCTTATTTATCAGAATGGGAATGTAATGTGCGAGGACGAGACCTGTCCTCCCATATACTGCATGGAGACCGTCCAAGCGTTTGGGCAATGCTGCCCTCAATGTGCCGTCTGCACCGCCCAGGATGGAACCATATACAGCCACGGCCAAACTTGGCAGGACGGGGAAGACCCATGCACAACATGCAGATGTATTGTAAGTACTAGTTCACTCCTTGTATTTTAAGGCTATTTGGTCAAGAGCAAATTTGTCCCATATTACCATCATGGACAATCAAAAAGTCCTTAAAAGATAGACTAGATGGTACAAAATATTAGTTAGAGAGATCACAAAACAAAATATGAAATTTATGGAGATCTTCCATTTAACTCTATCACAGTAATTAAAGGTAGTATGAGATTTGCTGGTCACTCTTTCCGTAGTGAGAAGGAAGTTATTTCTGATTTACTTTTGTTGCGCCTCCCTCATAAAACGAGAGGACGAAGACCTTTAGATTTTGTTTATTACATATGTAGGGATACAAATAATTTGTGACATGATTTACCAACTCATGTCGAATCGTGAAGCCTGGCGTATCATTGCTGATTTATTCTCGGATGCGTCCGATTTGTAGTGTAGTGAAGTACCATCATGTATTATATCAGGGAGTTTTTTAGATTTGCATGTGGACACGCTGGGCTGCTATGTAGTTCTGTAATCTTGAGGCATTGTGCATGTGCCATGTTTTCTTCCAGGTGGGCTATCAAACAATGAGAATATGAAAATTGTGATTCTCATATTGTCCAAAATCTTGGAAGACATGCATTCGCATCCACTATGTTTTGGATGTTTGATGCCATTGTCAATGATATTCCTTCATAGAAATGTAACATAAACTTGAGCTTCATAAGCACATTGTAAAGAAACAAGATGTTTGGGATTGCCTTGTTTTCATTCCCTTTGCCATTAATTTTAACATTGCAGAATACAGAGATAGAGTGCAACACACCAATCTGTCCCATCCGCAACTGCATTGATCCTCAGTTTGATTTTGGAGAATGCTGTGCATCTTGTGAAGGTAAGTTTTGAAACAATATACATGCAAGCTATAGGTAAGAGATAGGGATTTGGGAAGGAGTCTTTCTCGAAGATTTAAGTGTGACTAAATATTGCTCATAATATAAGGCCCCACATTCTGTAGTATGTAATGCATCGTGGCATTGGTCAGATCATACCCAGTATTAAAATCTTGAAAAAAAAAATAGAATGAAAACTAATTTATATTGATAAATATAAAACAGTTTATATTTATGGAAATCTTACAGTCATCTCTAAGCTTTTTAATTGGTAACAATCAGTAGCAACTTTTATGTAATATTTTATTTTGATTGATGTTTATGAATAATACCATGGTAGTAATAGTTAAGTTG